>NW_012115222.1:2573007-2695694 GCF_000951035.1 Colobus angolensis palliatus
AGCTTAAGGAGATTTTGGGCTGAGACAAGGGGTTTTCTAAATATACAATCATGTCATCTGCAAACAGGGACAGTTTGAATTCTTCTTTTCCTAACTGAATACGCTTTATTTCTTTCTCCTGCCTGATTGCCCTGGCCAGGATTTCCAACACTATGTTGAATAGGAGTGGTGAGAGAGGTCATCCCTGTCTTGTGCCAGTTTTCAAAGGGGATTTTTCCAGTTTTTGCCCATTCAGGATGATATTGGCTGTGGTTTTGTCATAAATAGTTATTATTTTGAGATGCGTCCCATCAATACCTAATTTATTGAAAGTTTTTAGCATGAAGGGTTGTTTAATTTTTTTGAAGGCTTTTCTGCATCTACTGAGATAATCATGTGGTTTTTGTCCTCCTGATGCTCCCAGGAAAAAAAAAAATCATGCTCCTTTCCTCAGAATTTTCAGAGCTCTTGGGTTATAAGAACTACCTTTTCCTCTGAATCCCTTCATCTCTTGTGGTGTTTGTACATTTCTATTACATTATAATAACTTATTTATATTTCTTTTTTTAAAAAAATTTCTGCTTGGGGTAAAAGCTCCTAAAAGGCAAACTTCATATCTTATTTATCTGATTCAGAGAACCAGCAAGGCTGCTTGAGTAGACATGGTGCTGCTTCTGCTTCAGTTTGCCTTTGCTGGATCTCCTGAAACTCCTACCTGAGTGGTTCTCATTTAGCCGGGGACCTGAGGAAGCCCTGAAGTTTTGTGTACAACTGGGTGTTCACATGTGTAGCTGTCAAATGAGATGGACTCAAAGAAATTTAATCAGCTGCCATCCTTTCAAGCACATCCAGTAGGCTAGTTTTTCTTGCCCTTGGATGTAATTTTCGCAATTTTCAGAAACTTTCTGATTCTTTTCAATCATAACTACAATCTTATTGCAGAAACTGCAAAGGCCTGACAATGGTGAATTTTACCTGAGTCTTGCGCTATTGGAAAACAGTGATGGTTAAGAAACTCTCCCACTGTTTTGTGTTCTGGCAATTAGCTCTTTACACATTACCACCCTGCCCCCTGTGACTTAGAGAAGACTTGATGACTCTTTGTTTACCTGTGACACAGACTGCAAATTCTCATTCTTTGACTTAGAAATAATTCATTGAACTACTTGTCCCTACTGGTGAATCAGAACAAAATACTTATTAACCAAACTTTTGTTGAGTTTCCCTCTTTCCTCCAGAGCCTTGAGCTCCCTTCTCCCCAGTCTGAGCTGCAGACAGCGTGTCCTGAGAGTAGGCTGGCTTCAAGGCAAAACATTCTCTGATCATGCCATTCTTCCATCCAGTTGTCAACACCTGCTTCTTTCCAGCCTTGTCCACTCCTCCCAATAGCAGATACGCTCTTTGCCTAACCCTTGAGACACGTTCATATATCTTACTGTCACAGTGTTCTCCCTACTGTAATCATCCCATGCCTCTATTGTGATAATCCCTTTTCTCACCTTGCAATAATCCTTTTGAAAGAAAGTCTCTCCTTACAAAGTCCAGATATATTTTGTATTTGACAGTCTAGTCCAGAGTAACAATCAAAACTGCAAACTCTTTGGTAATTTAGAGCTTCCCTCTGCCCTAGCTTTGAATGGCTTTAAATCTGGAAAGCCCATTTTTTTTTTTTCTCCTTGCTTTGCCAGCACTTCACAATTTACTGGCTAGGATTCTGATTCTTTCACACCCGGCTGGGAGAAAGGCGATTTAGGTATTGTTGAAATTTGGTATTGGTGGCTCACCAGGGCTTTTTCTTCTTGGTACATTTTTTTGTGGATTTCCAGGAAAATTCCACTTCTGGAAATATCCAGTGTCACCTTCCCTCATACAGTCAACCACCTTGGCCCCCAGACCTTGGAAGTCCATCTTTTGGGGGGTCATTTTGCTTCCTGACATCTTTCCCCGCAGACAGTACTACTGGGCAGAATCCTTTTAAAGGGAGCCCTGGATAGTTTCCTCTTGTGGTGCCATTTGGCTCAAAGGACTGCTCACCTATTTTGGCAGAAAAGCATCTTACTCTCAAAGTATTTGCTGAAATATTTCCCTACCACCTCTCTCCACAATGGTTCTTTTCCTCCCTACTCTCACTCCAATTTTTGCTCAAATATTTTCTTAAATAGAAGATATGTTGGATAGTATTAAAGAGAAGAATTGGACTGGATATGTTATATTTTACTAAGATACTATGTTATCAATTTTAAACTGAGCTCAGTTAGGAAATTCTTTCTTCTAAATGTTATTCTTGTATTCAAAATTGATCTGGGATTTTTTTTGTTTACTTCATAGTATTGAAATTAAGAAGTAATTATCTTACTTTAAAGCCATCATAGCAAAAACATACAAAAACTGAATTCCCATTCATACCATGTTACAAATCTCTCTGACACAGTTATTTAGTTATTTTATCTTCAAAGACAAACTATAGTGGCAGATTTAGAAGTTTGTGGCTGTGCCTACATCTTTCCTAGTATAAGTTCCAAAGGCAACATTCCAATAGATTATTTCAACTTTATCATTTTAACCTAAAAATAATTGCATCAGAATTTTCACAATAAATTCACAACTGGAATGAGTGATAATTATTCAGATCTGTTTCCTTACTTGCCAAGAGTGTACCGAGAGATCATTAATTCTAATTCTCTCCTTTCTCTTCATCGCTACTCCCAGCCACTCAGGGTCTTGGTATTTCTCAGTCATGACACAGAGCCTATTTCCCTGTGTCTCCCAAGCAAGTACTCTGAGTGGGTCCCTTGTAGCCCTATCACTTGGCTCCACTTTTTCCCTTCTCCACCTGAAGCAATGAGGAAAACACCTCAGCCCGACCTCTTCTCAGCATTCTCTCACCTTATGTTAATGTTCTCTTCCCCTGAACCTCTTGTATTACCTCCAGCTACATGAAGCATAAAGAGTTAGGGTGAGTTTTTGCAAATCCTGAATAGGCAATGTAGTACCTTAATTTGGAACATGGAGGTATGTGGTACCTACCTTTGGGCCTTTGAACCTCTGCCAGAACTATGCAGAAAAACTCCTTTTTACATATAGTTATTTATTTATTTTTCTAAAGCAATTTGGTCAAAGGTGGCAACACATTCTTAAAAATGATCTTCAATCCAAAGAATGTTAAAATCATTGGGTCACACTAGATGGCTTATCACACACCTTCATGTCTCTCCTGTTATTCACTCAACCTGGTCAGCTCTTATTCTTTCTTAATTTAATACACTTCTCTTCATCATTGGAGACCTGGTAATGGCGCCCTTTCTTCTCTAAAGTCATTCCTTCCCCTGTCACTCCACTGTCTTACAGAATAAATTCCTGCCTTCCATGTGCTATCAACCAATGTTACCCATACCTCTGCATAACATATCACTTTTAGTTAATTCTTTAACTCAACATATATTGACTGAGTGCCCTAGATGTGCCAGGATCTGCGTCAAGCAATGAAGATGTGCAAGGTGGACGTGATCGCTGACCTCATGGAATGTTTTCTCCTCTCCTTATTTATTTATTGTTTTGAAGAGACAGAGTCTTGCTCTGTTGCCCAGGGTGGAGTGCAGTGGCACAATTATAGTTCACTGCAGGATCTAACTCCTGGGCTCAAGTGTGAGCCTGGCTAATTTTCTTTATTTTTTCATTTTTATTTTTTGTAGAGATGAGGGTCTCACTAGGTTGCCCAGGCTAATGCCTCAGCCTCCCAAAACGCTGGGATTTCAGGTGTGAGCCACTGTGCCCAACCAACATTGTCTCTTGTGCTCTATCAGGAATTCCTTGATGGGAGAGTTTTCTGTTTATTCATCTTTAATCCTTGCTGTGTGGCTTATAGAAATACTCAGTATATTTACTAAATAAATTAATTAATGGACATACACACAAAACCTTAAATGTGTTGACTTTTGTGACGCTGAATATAACAAGCTTGTTTAAAGTGATCAGGTGAAAAAGATGATAAATGTCTCAGAAGAAAGAGGAAGGTTCACATGATCTGAAAAAAGCTTGTGAAACTAACTTCATGTTGAAGACTCAGAGTTTCTGGCCTTGGAGCTACTGTGGTTTTGGAATGATTTGGGCTGTTCCAGAGAGATACAGTAGAAGGAAGTCCTGCTACTACATTTTTGTCACATTCTTTAGCATTTAAAATGGTAGCGCACTGTTGATAAATTTTGATACAACATTCGCTCAACAAATATTTAGTAAGTACCTACAACATGTGAAAATGTGTACTTAGTGGTGAAAATCAAACCAATTATCTACCCTAGAAGAGCTTACAACCTGATGAGAAAAAAAGGAAGCAAAAAACTATACAATGTAAAGCAAAATATATATCAGATAGATGTGTAAATGATGGTATGGGAGTTTCCAGTGGTGGAAAATAAATACATAGATTATGGTTCTGGAGAAAAAAAACTTCCCAAAGATGATACCATTGGAGTTGAAACTTGGAAACTGTATAAACTGTGAAAAGCAGAGCTCTTCAGGCAGACAAGAACAAGAACAAAAGTAGGAAGATGAGAAAGTACAGTTTATATTAATTGATCTGTAGACATTTACATGCATACATTTTTCAACATTAAGCATTTCCCGTGTAGAGTTTGTCATTGGTTTCTAAGTACTCACTTTAGTCACTAAAGAACAAAGTGATTCCTCTGTAGCCTGAGGTGCCCTTGAGGACCTTATAGAGCAGTCACTCTGGGATATGTTTAAAGACTTTGGGGAACCCAGGGGCTTTCCTTCTCTTTGGTGTCTTCATTTACTTAGTGGGAAGCAGAGCATGTGCTCAAATTTCTTGTTTAAAGCAAAAAAATTGCAACAGTTTTCGTCTTGTAGCTACAGTTTTTTCATGTTTTAAAATTGCCATTGACTCTGTGTATAGAGTCACTAAAACCAGATCTGGGTCAGTATGTTCTTGGGATCACATTTAAACTCAGGGACCACCACTCACCCCGCCTGGGAAGGGTCATGGCTTTATCAGTCACATACTTGAATCAGAATTAACATAGTTTTCCTCTTAGCTTAGCCTTTTTCTCCCACATTTATCTGCATTCTCCTGTGTTGATTTCTTTGTGTTTTTGTCATCTACTTCTCTCTAAAATTTTTTTTTTCTTTTTTTTTTTGGCATACTTCCACTTTGTAGTCTGTCTCCATAAACCCAGGAAAATGGACACTTGCCTGTTTTATTTCTCTGAGTCTTTAAATCTGATTGCTGCTCAACTGATACAGCCGGTTCACGTTACTCATTAACCCCCTGTGGTGTAGCGCCCTGGTAATAGCGGCCACTTATTAAATTCCTTACCCAGTGGCAGTCTTTGGGCTAGCTAATTCACATCATTTATTTCATTAATCCTCATTTTAATTCTTAAAGTAGATAATATTTGTTCACAGATGAGGAAACTAAGGCTCAGGGAAATTAAGTAAAATTCTTAGCAAGCATCAGGGCAGAACATTCTAACAGTCTGCCTGCCTCTGAAGCCTCTTTCTCTGTACGGTCCTTGAGATTAATGGTGTGCAGTTAAAGTTGGGTGTATTAAAACAATTCACCATATAGAAAAAGGAATTGATAAATACTTAGGGGGAATATAGATTTGAATAACTATATTGAGCAATAGGTAGTCATTTTGTTTAGACTACTGCCATAAGTGTTACTACAGCTTCTCTCTCTTTTTCGTGTTTTTTCTGTCACTATGCTCAAAAAACAGGACTAGTGAAATACAGTTCAGAAATTACTCACACCCATAGGATGAGCTTAGACAGCCTCCCATCTCTACTTCCTCCTCTGCAGATGAGGAAACTGATGACGGGGAGGCTAAGTCAGTGCCTGAGGTGACATAGATGAGGGCAAAGGAAGACTGGAAGATGAGTTCCTGACCTCTACCACAGTATGTTACCAAAGCATACGGAAATTCTTGTTTAGACAAAACTCAAGTCAATGCAATACAGTTGTGGATTATTGCAGAATTAGCTATAAAATATATGTAAATATCAGGTACGTAATTTTATCCTCCATTTATTCATTATATTTACCCATTTCATCTCCTATTTATTCTTCTGTACAGAATTCTCATTCCATTCCCACTTTTTCTCTTTGGCATCTATAACTGTTCAATTTTTTCTTAAGTGTCAATCTTAATATATGTATTACTTGTTTTTTTTTTTTTTACTAACTTCAGTAAGATGTGTTTATGTTTTTCTTTACACAGTCTTTTATGTGGTTAGCCTTTGTGATACCATGTTAGTCTTAGTGACTCTTTTGGAATTATTTCTAATGTTTGATTATTTTTGGCTTTTTAGATCTATCTTTGTTACTTCTTCGGTATTTTATATTAGCCTGTCATTGTTTCATTGTTATGTAACCTATCATCATCCGCTTTTTATTTCAATAAAATAAGCACTGTTCATGCATTTTGTCTTTCCTAAATATTAGCAGCATTGGTGCTATGGTTAAAATGTGAGCTGTGGGCTCAATACTTGCCTCCATCAATAGTTAGCTGAACAACTGGATAACTGAGGGCACGTTACTTAATCCATTACTTCTTCAGTTTCTTCAGCTGTAAAATGTGGATAATAATGATCTCACTTCTTATATTTGTGAGAATTGAATGAGATAACATATTTGAATCCACTATGTAAAAATGCATTCTCAGTTTTAAATTGTATCCCAAAACATTCATTTTGACCATATTCAAGAAACAGATATTCTCCTCCTGTTTCTACATATGTATTTTTTTCACAGATATCTCTAGAACAATGATAAGAGCTATATTTAGAATTCTTTATAATCCTACTAATATCTTATGAAATCCACTTGATTTTTTTTACATAATAATAATCATAGGATGGCTACAGTTGGAATTATCTTTGTTCATGCAATAATTATCATATTTCTTAAAATGTTAGATTTCAAAAGTACAATTTTAGTGCTATATAATACTCCTAGGAGTTGACAATTTGCCATTTATCTTAATTTTACCCCTTGTCATTCAGCATCTGTGTAGTGGCAGAAAGTGCATGGATTTTAGAGTTAACAGAGTTAGTTGATTTGAATACTGGTCAGGTAATATTCAGTGGGCTATTTAACATCTCTGAGATTTACTTTTCTTATCGATTAAATGAGAATAATGATTTTTATCTCCCAGGATTATTTTATTTTGAAAAGTTAATGCAGGCAAGGCTCTCATGCAAAGTATTTGCTGAAATATTTCCCTCTCACCTCACTCCACAATGGTTCTTTTCCTCCCCACTCTCACTCCAATTTTTGCTCAAATATTTTCTTAAATAGAAGATATGTTGGATAGTATTAAAGAGAAGAATTGGACTGGATATGTTATATTTTACTAAGATACTATGTTATCAATTTTAAACTGAGCTCAGTTAGGAAATTCTTTCTTCTAAATATTATTCTTGTATTCAAAATTGAACTGGGATTTTTTTTGCTTACTTCATAGTATTGAAATTAAGAAGTAATTATCTTACTTTAAAGCCATCATGGCAAAAACATACAAAAACTGAATTCCCATTCATACCATGTTACAAATCTATCTGACACAGTTATTTAGTTATTTTATCTTCAAAGACAAACTATAGTGGCAGATTTAGAAGTTTGTGGCTGTGCCTACATCTTTCCTAGTATAAGTTCCAAAGGCAACATTCCAATAGATTATTTCAACTTTATCATTTTAACCTAAAAATAATTGCATCAGAATTTTCACAATAAATTCACAACTGGAATGGGTGATATTTATTCAGATCTGTTGGTGATATTTATTCAGATCTGTTTCCTTACTTGCCAAGATTCTCTACGTCATTTCTCAGAGACTTTTCCAATTTTAAAAATATCTGATGGAATATAAGAACAAAGATTTACCATAAACTAACTTCCTGGAATTGCAAATGAAATCACCAAACTATGTGAATGAATTTTGGATCCATGCCTAATGCTATTGAACCACAGCTTTTCTTTATCATGATTCTCTCTGAGAATGTCTCATTGCACAGCGCATTGAATAGCTCCCCTGGGCAGTTTTGTTTTGTTTTGTTTTTTCATCAATAGCTGACCTAAAACACAAATGGCATTGAATTAGCAGTTAATAAAATGTATTACATGTCCCATTTTACTAGAGAAATTGCATTAGAGTGAAATATTTTCATCTAAAATTATGTATAAGGATTGGCTTAAGAATGGTTATTCCAGGCTATTAGATAATAGAAGTTCCAGGAGATATACTATATGGTCAATTGTTTGAAAGGTTAAACGTCCAATTTAATTGGGAATATTATTATATGATGATTATATTTATTATTAGAGACGATTTATGTTAGAATTGTGCCTGAAAATTTTTGCTAAGCTTCCAAACTGGCACTATCCGTAGTAACCATCACAAGGAGGAGATGGTACAAGAGCCGCAGCCCAGCCTCTGAAACATTCAGAGCTGAACTTGCAGTGACTTTCAACTTCCAGCTCCACAGCCTCTCTTGCAATCTTTTAGCAGCAAGCACTGAATTACTGAGAGAAACGTAAGATTTATGTTTTTGAAGATAAATATAGGCATATATATTCACACTCATATTTCAGACACAAAGGGGTCAAAACATAGGGCACGTCTACTATCTTTCCTGAACTGTTCCTTCTTTTCCGGTCCAGGTGATTTTCAGTTACAAGTGTAAGGAAGAGCAGTCAAGTGGTGTGATCTAAGGTGTATATAGGAGCCCTTCTCCCCCTCCCAGTTTACCTGAATTTCCCCCACCTGCTCTCCGGTACTTGAAATTCCCTTAATAAAGGACCTAGATTTAAATTCCACACTTGCAGATAAGATACATGGGGATTAAAACACAAATACTCCCTTTGAGAAAGAGCACACTGACTTAAAGTCACACTACAATATCTGGTTATATCAGATCCTTGACTCAAAAGCAGGTTTTGTTGTTTAGGTAGGGAGAGAACAAAATAAAGAACTTCATAGAAGGAGGTATGTGTTAACCGAGTTTTATAGTGAAAACTATTTTCATTTGCCCACCTTAAAGCAAATTCATTTTAGCTACATTCAAGCATCAGTCCTTTTCTCTTTTTCTGGTAAATGTAATACTTCTCAAAAAGAGAGGTAAGAACATAATTTGCTCCGAATTATTGGATGCTGTAAGTGCATCTTAGTTTCCTAGATTAGAAAAAAATTATAGAGTATAACACAGAGAATGCAAGTGTGGCATTGTTGAGCCTCTGCTTAATAATCTATAAAGTGTTGTGAAGAAACTTACAGATACCTGAAGACTAGATTCTTTTTTGAAATTTGCAAGAAAGTAAATTCCACACACTTGTTACTTGTCTTGGGAAAGATTTCAGAACAGAAGAGCTCAGAAAACAAGTAGGAAACTACTGGGTTTATGAAAAAAAAGCACAACCAATTATGGATTCATTCCCATTCTGGATTGTGGATCAGGAGCATGGTATGGACATTGTGCTACCTAAGTTCAGTAATTCATTTAATTAACTCTCTAGGTATTGGTGGAAAAATTTGAGCTGAAAAATAGGACAATGTTTAAATGAATTTATAACAAGTTAGAGAACTATGTGCAAAGATCACTGATTAAAATTAACTTACATTATCTTTAGCTCTGCTGTATTCTGTATTTTCAGTTATGACCTTGAAAAGTTGTAGATGATATGAAACTGGAGGGTTACATATCACATGATAGAATGAATACTCAAATTTGAGTGGGCTGGCATTCTATAATGTAAAGCTTATAGTTAATAGAAGTAATTTAGAACCCCAAATCTCACTGCACAATTTAAGATGAATTAAATATGGCTTAAGAGCAACACTCGTGAGAAAGGCTTATGGGCAGAAGTACCAGAAGCAGAATAAACACAGGGACAGGCTTGTTCTACCCTGTGCTGGTCTAACGTGCTACATGGTGTGTTCAAGATATGACACCACATTTTAACAGGTACACGGACAGGCAAACTGTGTGTCCAAGGAGAGGGACTGAAATAGTGAAAAAGCCTTGTGGTTTATATCATGTAAATAATCTAAAATTTGGATATTCCTGTCTTCTGAACTCTCTGATATATAGGAGTTGTCATTTGTTGAATTACCGTGCAGATTTTCTGGAACTTTTGTCAATGCAGGGAAGTTTTCATTCCTTGTAGAAGAGTAGCATTCTTCCTATTCATTGTGGACTAGGGGAAGTTGGAGAACACAGCTCTGATGGGTTAGAGAAAACATTCTTTGCTTCTCTAAGAACAAAAACAGAACAGAGAGAATGCATGGATCAATTGTATATCCAAAAGCAGTGGAGAAATCTAAATTTTAAGTTTCATGTTGAATTACTAAGGACTCTTATTAAATTCTATTATTCAGTGATTTCTGCCATGGTAATTTCCAGTTGATTTTTTCTGTATAATTCCATTGTTAATCTGAAGGTTCTGCAAATGCACTTAGAATATCTTAAGTAAAATTTTTAATTGAATTACTTTTATTTCTAATGAGTAATGATGATGTAAATGTCTTTCAAAGGATTTAAACGTTTATATTTCATACAAAGAACACAGGAAAAAACCTGGAAAGTCTGATGTGGCCCATTTCTGGAACTGCAAAACCAAATCCTGTTTTAAAAAATGAAGAGCCAAAACATTTTGGCTTGGGTATTTTTTTAACCTTTGTCAACTTAAGGGAACTTTATTTGAAAATACAATTTGAAAACACAGACTAGCTACTTGATAGCACAAAAAGGAATAGAATGATGAAAAATAGCAGCAATTAGAGAACTCGTCATTCCAGAGTCTGCAAAGTAAAATATTAGCAACCAGAAAATATAAAGTTACACGTCCTTTTGTTGCTGGCACCACTAAAAGAAGAAAAAGGAACTGGGAAAATAAAAGAATAAGGTCTTCGCAATTTTGTGGCTTGGGTTACTAAGCACTTACAATAAATAAAGCTTAAAACACAAGCACATCATTTAAGAAAGTTATGCATTAAAAACCAAAAGAACCTTCTGGAGTAAATCACTGTTTTTCCAGAGGTTGAAGTAAATTATTTTGTAGGAATAAAATTAGTTTGTAAGAACAAAGTACTCTGAATGATTTGATCCTTCAGAGCAGTCATATTTGTTTGTTTGAGCTACAACTCAAAGCATTCAACTGATTGGTTGATAAGACAAAACTACAGGTTGAGTAGGAATCAATTAAAAGTATACAGATGATGCTTATGTGTTCATTTTCTTTTTATATTTAAGTGTCATCATGGTTAGAAATGGAATGGTAGATCTAGATATAAAATTCTTCTGATAGATACTAAACTTATTCCTGGATTGTCAAAAGAGAAAGGATTGGTTAAGCTCCTGGCTGATGCCTATAATCATAAGTGCTTTGGGAGGACAAGGAAGGAGGATTGATTGAGGCCAGGAGTTGGAGGCAAGCCTGGGCAACATAGTGAGACCCAGCTCTACAAAAAAAAAAATAGCCAGAGGCAATAATTTGAAATGATGAAAATGTTACCATTAATTAAAAAAATATTTCCAGATGTTTTAGGGCATTGCAGTTTTTTTAGAAACTACGATAAACTTGGTAAAGCATTTGAGAGGTAATTAAATTTGGTGAAAGACAGATGAGAAGTGTGCTTCAATTAAAAAATATAGTCAATGCTTGGCAAATTCATATGATAATTCTCAAATGAATACTATTACAAAGATAAATATGTAGCAGAATTATTGATAAATAGGTATCTTGGATCTTGAGAACAAATAGTCTTATGAATATGCAGATAATTTCCAATAAATCTCAATTTTTAACATTTAGAAAATCTTGAAGTATATAAACAGAAAACTATATGAAATATAATTGCACAATACAACAAATATTGATGAAGTCAATTCCTATGCAATTCCTCTCAGGTCATGAAATCATAGCTAGTGCCCCAGAAGTCCTCTGTACCTTCCACCTGATGACAAACTCTTCTCAATTTTAGTTATAAACATTCTGTTGCTTTCCTTTATAGGTTTATCCTCTCTGTGTTCATGTTTAAACACTATAATTTAGTTTTAGGTCTTTTTTATGTTTATACAACTGAATTATAATGCATGCATTTGTTTCTGGCTTCGTTTGCTCAATGTTATGTTTGCGAGATTCTTTTATATTTTGGGAAGTACTCGTAGTAAGGATTATTATTTGTGCATAATATTTCATTGTATATACCACAATGAATATCCATTCTATTATCATTGGATATTTGGTTTATTTTCTAACTTTTCAGCTACCACGATCAATTTAGCTATGAATATTCTTGTATGTGTACCTTTGAGCACATATGCATAAGTTTCTTTAGGGAACCCACCTCGAATGAAATTAGATATGCATAATTTCAACTCTATTAGATAATGACAGGTTTTATCCCAAGTGATTATACCAACGGACATACCATAGCAGTTTCTGAGAGTTCCCATTGATACTCATCCTTGCTACCATTTGTTTTGCCAGACATTTTAATATTCTCTTATTGAGGGTATCATGGTCTTATTGTGGTCTTAATTTGCATTTCCCTACCAATAAGTTTGGACACTTTTCATGTGTTTATTAGCTATTTGAATTCCCTCTTTTAGACGTGTCCATTCAAGTATTTCATCTATGTGTGTGTCGGGGGGAGCATTTTTCATCTTTTTCATTTTGATTTGTAAGAGTTCTTTATATATTAGTGATACTAGCCTTTTGTCAATTTTAAGTGCCGAAAACAAACAAATGCCAAAAAGTAAAAAGTGCAAACAATGACAACAAATCATTAGTGGCTTTTCTTTTTCATCTTACGGTATCCTTTGATGAACAAAATTCTTAATTTTAATGTCACATTTAGCCATTTATTTTCTTTAAAAAGAATGTTTCTTTTCTCTTTTAATATGATTTCCCTATTCAATAATCATGAATGTATTTTTTTATGTTACCTTCTTAAAGTTCCCTTCTTCTGCTCTCTGAAAGGGTTTGTGTAGGTTTGAATTTGTTCTTTAGATTTTTGGTAAAACCTCCTGAGAAAGACAACTGAGTTTACCATCATTTTTGTAAGAAAATCTTAAAAGTATTGGTTCATTATACTTAATGGTTACAAGACTGTTTAGACTTCTAATTCTCTTTGAATTAGTTCTTTCAAATTATATTTTCCAGGAATTTGCCAACTTCACCTATGTTTTCCTTTATTGCCAAGGTTGTTTTTTACATTCTTGATTATCTTTTCATATCTGGAACACTTACAGTAAAAGGTATCTTTTAAAAATATTGTTACTGGGTATTTATTCATTCTCTGTTTCATTGGTCCTTATAATCTTACAATACTTTGTGAATTGTTCTTTTTAAAGACAAACTTTCGACTTTATTTTTCTCACATGTTTGTCTCCCTTTTCACTAACTCTGTCTTTCTCTTTATTGTTTTCTTTCTTTTAATTTTTGGGGGCTTAGCTTGTTAACTTTGTATGTATGAACTATGTGCTTAGCTCATTAATTTCAAATTCTCTTAATTGATATACTGTGTTTTCTTTGTTATTTGGTTAAAATATTTTATACTGTATAATTTTTTACTGTTCTATGTGTTATCAGGAAATATGTTTCTTATTTTCAATCTGTATTATGTTTTTTCAAACATTATAGTGCAATGTAATGCTTGGCAATACATTCAATTTATGAATAATCACCTTGAACCTTCAAATTATTGAAGTGGAAAAAAATTAAGATAATAAATTAGAAAAATTGTTACTTTTGTTTCTCATGGAGGTTACAATAGTCAAAAACCTAAAAGTCGAAGTACATGAAACTCTGAAATGCACTTTCTCTGACCACATCTCTATTGGCCCCATACATCCCCTTTTCTGACTTTATTTTCCTTCTATCCCTAATCCCTGAAGTTTTACATCTGGGCCCTCTGAAAATAAGGATTAGTGATCAGTGAAATTCTTTGAACGTTGAGATCACTTGTCTGAACATTTCCTTTACCATCATGTCATTCCTGACAACTGGCACTTACTGTCAGTGGAGATTTCTTTCTTTCGGTCTACTTTTACAACTTGGCCTAGAAGTAGCATAAGGGCCTCTTTGCATTCTTATTGATGCTATTTAAGTTCTTCTAATTCCATCTATCCATCCACACACCCACCCACCTATCCATTCATCCACTTATCTTCTGTTAAACACCTTTTAAATGCCTAGAACTATGATGGACCTTAGAAAAACAACGATGAAGGAAAAACTGTCTGACCGATTGAGGTTATTATTGCCAAGTGGGAGAGATAGTCCTAAATGGTGAATTACTACATAGAGCAAAATGTTCTCAGACAGTGGAAAGTTTGAGACATTGGAAGAACATGAATTGCGGAGCATGTTTTCCTCTGTAAAATTAAGGTTTCGCACTATATAAACTAAGAGGCCTCTACCAGTAACCCATAAAACGCCATATAATTGAGGGCAGAGTCATACCCATTGAGTGTGAGAGAAGGCAGTCACACCTCTTTGCTTTAAGTTAATATTTGCAGCAATTTAAGAACTCATTGTGGTATTATAACTTTACACTTTTAGCATCTTCTTTTTATCCAAGGCGGGGCCATCCCATTCACCCCATATTTAGGCAATATATTTTTTAACTGTGGAGCCCCTGCATCAGTATCATCTTGCAGTCCAGTAAAAAAAAAATTCCAATATCTTGAATTCTACCCAGTTGTACTGGTTCTAACTCTCAAGGATTATAACCTATACCTATGACTCTTTAACAGGCCGCCTAGGTGATACTCCAGAATTTATGCTCCACTGAAAAGCTACCTTATAGGCAAAACATTTATAAAATAGGGCTCTCTGAATTGTCAGAAATTAAATTGCCTAGAACAAGATCTAACCCATTAACAAAAATCAGCCTCTAGAGTAGTTTTGTATAGTATGTCATTATTTTATTTATTGTTGTCTTATTTATTTAATTAAGAATGCTTAACATGAAACCTACCCGCTCAACCAATTTTTACATGTAAAATGCAGTACTGTCACCTCTAGACACAATGTGGTGTATCAGATAGCCAAAACTAATTTATCTTGCAAAATTGAAATTTTATATACATTGATTAGCAGTTCCCATTTGCCCCTCCTTCCAGCCCCTGACAATCATTATTCTATTCTTTGCTTCTATGATTTGATTATTTTAGGTACTTCATATATTTAAGAGTAATCACCACAAATATCATTATTGTTAAAGTGGTTTAATTTTAAGTCAGTTTTTCTGTTAAATGGGAGCTACTGATTGAACACTTATACTGATAAAATTTCTTGTTGACATGGAACTTGGGCTTAAGTTTTCACTCTGTTAATTTCAGAAAGGGTTGTCCACATGGACAGATACATTAGGGTTCTCTTGGAAAAAGGTGAAATGTAGGTACTCTCCATCATGTAATTCGTTCATTTTGGGTGGCAATTTTAGATGAGCAAAGGTTTCATATATGCAGCATTTTTCAGCAGACTTCAAGAGACTCTCTTTAAATGTTTGCAAAATATTAGGAGATGGAGGACTCTTGATGACAGGCCCTCAATTGCCCCAGAATTCATCCTAATTCAGATTTAGGAAACTGGTGCTTTGTAAGACTAAACCTTCTGGACTCCTTATAATCTTAATGACACCAGCAAATAATGATTGTATTTTGTATTTATGTGAGTGCACTATCTTCAAAGCATCTTATATAGGTATCCTGAAGTAGATACATTAAACATTCTTGAAACTGAGGGAAGAGGCACAGAAATATTAAATGATTTGCTCAGAGTGATGCAGCTCATAATAGCCAACAATATAACTTTGGCCTGTTGATAGTAGTTTTACCTCATGATGCTTTATTCATGAATAAATTAAATAACTCTAAGAATATCTACCTACATAGTGAAGATTTGCTACGTGGTTAAAAGGAGTAGGGCATTAAGAACGTGTCCTGTGTGTGGCAAATTATAGTTGGTCACAGATTTTTTGCTACTCCTTCCATTAGTGGGTAAAGTGTTGTATTTGTCTGTTCTTTTTTTTTTTTTTGAGGCAGAGTCTCGCTCTGTCGCCCGGACTGGAGTGCAGTGGCCAGATCTCAGCTCACTGCAAGCTCCGCCTCCTGGGTTTACGCCATTCTCCTGCCTCAGCCTCCCGAGTAGCTGGGACTACAGGCGCCCACCACCTAGCCCGGCTAGTTTTTGTATTTTTAGTAGAGACGGGGTTTCACCGCGTTAGCCAGGATGGTCTCGATCTCCTGACCTCGTGATCCCGTCTCGGCCTCCCAAAGTGCTGGGATTACAGGCTTGAACCACCGCGCCCGGCCTTGTCTGTTCTTGTATTGCTATAAGGAACTCTCTGGGACTGGGTAATTTATGAAGAAAAGAGGTTTAATGAGCTCATGGTTTTGCAGACTGTACAGGCTTCTGCTTCTTGAAGGCCTCAGGAAACTTACAATCATGACAGAAGGCGAAGGGGGAGCAGGCACATCTTCACATGACTGTCAAGACAGAGAGAGTGAAGGGGAAGGAGAAGGTGCCACACACTTTCAAACAATCAGATCTTGTGAGAACTCTATCAGAAGACAGCACTAGGGGGATGGTGCTAAATCATTAGAAACCACACCCATGATCCAATCATCTCCTAGCCAGCCGGACCTCCAACACTGGGGATTGCAATTCAACATGAGATTTGAGTGGGGACACAGAGCCAAACCATATCAAGTGTATTCTACTACCTTTGTTTCTGGCCTGGCCTTAGTGACATGCTTACCCAATAGAATGAAGTGGAAGCCCCATTCTAATGCAAGGTCATAGGAAAGCTTTCAGCTTCTGCTTGACTTTTGGAACATGCATTCTTAGAGTCCTGAGTCACCACATAAGAAGTCAGACTACTCTGGAAAGACCATGTGGAGAGAGCCTGAGACTCAATGGAGAAGGAGAGGTGCCCACTGAGTCCAGCCTTCCAGCCACCCACCCACGCCAGAATATCATCTTAGACTCCTTAGATCTGCTCTGCTGTCAGTTGATGTCTCATAGATCAAAAGAATCAGCACCAGAGCCCTGCTTGGATTTCTATCACCCCAAATTATGAAATGAATAAAATAAAATGGTTGTTGTTATAGCCATGAAGTTTTTCTTGAGTGGGGGTAGGCAGTACTTTGTCACACACAAGAAATAACCAGAACACTATTATTAAAAGAAGAAACACTAGAGGAAGTGCCACCAAACTAAGTGTGAAACCTCCAGCAAAATCCCCAGCAGCACCTAAATTTCCATTCTTTCTATTCCAAAATTACTTCTACTCTTTAGGCTTAGGTGTCACAGTGAACTCTGGGACCTTTTAAACTACATAGGTATTTGGGGTTGAGAGATAAACTGTGTATCAGCTGATGGTCTCTAGTTGGCCAGCATCCTGCAAATATCCTTTACACCTCATACTGTCTGGGCTGTTTTCATTTTGATCATCTACAGTCCTCAGCAGGGTAACTCTCCCCACTTTCTCATTAACTTAATTTCTGCTCCTTCCATTGTCATTATCATCAGTGACTTTGTTATTCTGATTCTTGACCCTTTTGTCTCTGTGGTCTCATGATTGTCCAACCTCCTTAATCCTATTTAATTTATCTCCATTTCTTTTTAGCCATCCACTGGTAACATTTGTCTTTGACCTAGTCATTCTTGGAAAGTATTTCATCTCATCTTCAATTTGAATCTCTGACAACAATCTCCATCCTCACACCCTTAAAATATAGGTATTCTCCAAAGTTCCCCTTAGTTTTTCTCTTCTGTTTATACTATTTCTATTCTAGTGGCTTCCTCATTGACTTGAAGTTGATGACCCAAGTCAAGATCTCTCATACCAAGTTAAAAATCACATCCTGGAAAGTAGCCCCAAAGCCATTATACTCAACACAACATGAATCTTACCATTCTGTTCTTTTTCTGATATCCTTGTTTCTATACATTTCACAACAAGTTTTCTGTACTCTGAGTTGGAATCCCCAGGCCATCTAAACTCTTTCCCTGCTGAATCTTTAGACTCTTGAGCCTCATTTCTTTTTCTCCACTCTTATCACCACTCCAGCAACACTGTGCTTCCCTCAGTTTCTTGAGTAAATCTCAGACTCTCCAAACTCTGTCTCCTCCCACACCCAGTTCCTGTTCTTTCTTACAATGCTCTTACCTCTTTCTTCACCTAGTCACCTCCTATTCATCTTCTCTGTGGCTGTCACTTTTTTCTCCCTAAAAGACTTTTCTTCTTCCTTTTCACTAATAGAGATATTCCCCTCAATTTTATTCAAATACTGGCCACACATACATGTCATCAGCCTTTCTACATGTCTAAGAGTTGAATGTTTATTCATAATAAGTCCATTGTAGTAACTCCATTTTTTCTCAGTGACTGGTTTGTGTATTAGCCCATAGATGATTTGTATCAGTCCAGGTATATTCAGGAGACAGAAACCATATCAGTTGTTTTAACAGGGAGATGTAGTATACTTATTAACCAGATACTGGAGAATTGAAAATGCAAAAAATACAATGTTAAAATATCACACAAAAAATAACTGCAGGAAGAAACTATCACCCCTAGGCTTGGGAAACAGAGAGAAAATATTGAAATTATTAAAACTTAGAAGTACAGAAGAGGATCTCCATGGAGCTCAGGCCCAGACACCTGCAGAGCAGATTCTGGCCAGCTGATGCTAGTATTTCTGAAAGTGTAATGAGGTTGATTCTGGCAATGGGGCTAAACAACAAACTGAAATTATTTTACTGCCCCTCCAGGAACAAACTGCCGCCACCAGGCTTAAGAAGCATTGTTGAGGTTATTGTAAAGTAAGGCCAACAGAAAACAAACAGGAAAGAAAAAATTTCTCCTTTTCCTTTCAGTCTCACAGTCTCCCTCTAGCACCCCCTATTGGCAAAAAATACCAAGGAGAAAGAACTTGGGGTTCCCAATCAATCCCACCCTGAATGCATTTTTTTATGCCATTTCTTTAGATTGTCCCAGAGATAGACTCCTCATATAACTGCAAAATCCTCACTATCCTTCATGGTCCTGCTCATCCCTGATTGTGTCCATTACACTTTCCAATTTAATGTAATCTTCTCCGATTTGCATGTTTCTCTTATGAAATTTTTGTCTCCTGTTACAATAAGTTATGTACATGCTTTGATTCATGGATTGTACATGCCTTGACACATGGATTTGGAGTCAGACAAAACAAGGTTCAAGTCCAGAGTTCATTACTTAGTAACTCTGTGGTGAGTTACCTAAGCTTTCTAAGTCTCAAATTCCTTATGTGTTTAGAGACACAGACTTTTTCTACAATCTCTGCTCAATAAAATTTCTTTAATGAATACAGTTTAAAAGGGCTTGGTATATTGTGATTACTTCTCAGACAATATTACAATATCGCTAAATATTGTTTTATTAATATCCCATGGGTTAGTAATTAAGGTATAGGTATGTCACCAGAAATGGCTCTCTGTAAATTTGGTTAATCAAAACAGAAATAAATGAAGCGTATTTTCGTTTTTCTTGAGGACTTAGTATTACTAGAATCCTTCTCATTTCAAGGATAATAGATTTTTGATGTTCTAGCCATTGAGAGTTTTACTTACCAAATTTGGATGTATTTTTACTAATGAAAATTAAAGTCCTATGATCTATAGCTTTATAAGTTATAAGTAAATCATGGAGAGATTTAATATAGTTTAAAAAAGAACATAATTTATTGTTATGTTTTGTTTATAAGGCACATGCCTAGAACACTATTAGGAGAAAATAAAGAATTCTGATATTGTTGAATTTGGGGGATTCAAAGAAATTCCAGGGATTTGTTGGTTAATCTTCTGTCCTTTTAGAAATTTGCTATTAATCATTAGAAATAGAATTCTCCCAACGTTTCTGCAGCTGTTTCAGATTGGAAGTGGTGCTGCTCCACCAGTCTGGCTCTGGAAGAGCCTATTGCATTCAACGAGAATGAAAAGGAGGAGAGAAAAATGTCACCAACCTGGATCTAAGCCAGACTGAATGAGAATTAAATTCCTGCCACTTTATTCATATTATAAACAGAGAATGGTCTAAGTAAAATAGTAAAAGCTTTGCATAGGCTACTGGGAATTTAGTTTTGCTTAAAAGTATGAGCCATTTCTAAAATACGGTGAGTTGGGGTGAGAGGTTGGGGTAGAGGAGAGTTTGGGGGATACGTTGGAAAGAGAAGGATGCCAAATGTTGAAACCTAGATTGTATGTGCATGGTTTAATTGTTCTCTGCAAGCAAAGCTTAAGTTTCCCTGCTATGCTTTAGAGTTTTTCAAGAGTGAATTGCATGTTTCCTAAAAGCAGGTTTAACCTCTAGTAATAAGGATATAATCTAATCTCCCGCAAGGACTGCATTAGGAATATAAAGGTAGTATTATTTCTCATGGTTTGAAAGTGAATGGAAATTCTACCCCCAGCTCCATCAAGATTGGCTTAACCACCAATGTAAATTACTCTTATTTGGTTATTGATGTCATATGCTAATGCTTTTTGAAGCAAAAACAGACAACCAGTTCAGCTTTGTAGCAAAGCAGCTGTGGATCTCAGCTGTTATAAGCCTGCTGATCTTGGGAAAGTTTCTTAATTCCTCAGACTCAGTTTCCTCATCTGTAAGTAGGCAATAATGCATAGCTTGCAGAGTTGTGAGAGTCCTCTAAAGTGCCTAATAGAATTCCTATAACACTGAGAAGAAACTCAATAAGTGATAACTAGTAAAGTTGGTATTGCATTTTTCTAGTGTTCAGGTCTGAATTAGAGGTCCTAAAGATACTTTGATAAAAAAGGTAAAATGTGTTTCTGTGAACCTAAAATGTAAGAAGCTTAATGTATACTCCTCTGTAGAATAAAGAGAGTTAAACCAATAAAATGCTTTCACCCGTTTCCACTCTGAACTTGCCTATCATTCTGAATTACCTTCACTGAAGTTATTCCCATTTAGAGGAATAGGAGTCTCTGTGGAATCAACATCAGGCAAAGCAAGGTTGACTCCTCGTCAGGCCTCAGACATTCTTCATATTGCAATGGAGAAAACAACAAAAAATGACCAACATGGCATCTTTAGGAGGAAGCAAAACTGTTAGACAAAAAGGTTTTCTGTATGTGATCTTTATTTCGAAACTGCACGGGAAATTATAGAGCTTGCGTCGTCTATTCCGTTAGCCCCCTGAAGTTAATTGAAGCTAAATTACACAGTGCACGTTTAGACAGGAGATTCCTAGGAAATGCTTCCACTGGCTCTCTATAATGTATTATTCTACATGCCAACTTTGAGAATTGCAGAATTGAATAAAGTTCAGCTGGGTCTTAAATAAGGTAATGGGATATAATTAATTCTCTACAATATGAAAAGTTCCTCTTTCCTTCAAGTTTCTCTGGTCTCAGATCAAATGAGGAGTAGATAGAAATAGACGGGGGTATAGGGTGTGAGGGAGTTGAGAATCTTGATTCTTCATAGAGGCCAAGAGGCTGCTTCATTGTATGATAGAACAAATAAAGCTTGTTAACTGTCATTCTGTGACATTCCAACATTGCTTCCTTGTCCTCTTTTTTATTTTTACTTGACTATAATATATTTATTTTTACCAAAAAGAAATTTTACTCATACCAAAGTTATTTTTCTCACCCTTTTTCCATCCCCCCTCCTTCTAATCTCATGGTTGACTGGGAAAATGAATAAATAAATTCCTAAGGGGCCAAACCCAGGGCCCTTTGATGATACAGAGGGAATCCAGATGTTCACCCTGCCCCCTACCTCCTATAAAGGGTTTCATGGAATTTGTTGCTGGTCATAATATACCTCCTAAAAAAGAGTTTTCTCCTGCAGTTTTACAGGTATTATTAAATTAAGTTTCTGCCTTTTGTTTCAAATAACAGATGAAATGGTATCTTTCAAAGCTGACTTGTTACCTCTAGTGACTACATTCTGCACATTCTCATAGGTATGGGTTGTCAATACGCCATTTAAGAAAGATTTATATCTAAGATCATTCTATTCTTTTCAGGTCTATATGTTTGTGCCTCTGGCTGGTCACATGGACACATGCTCTGTTCTGCTGCTCTCTTAGAGGAAAGTAGACACCAGCATGGTCACCAGATTCAGACAATAGATGATAGGATAAGGTTTCATTTTGATTGAATTTACTTTAACTCTGTGAAAATTATGTTTTTATTGGCTAATTTTAGACAATTATGTCTCAGTTGAACTAGGCCACTTTCTTCTAGCATTTTTAAACTTTAAAACATGTATTTTTATAATTTGTTTATGAAATATGCTTGTGGCAAGGAAAAGAGCCTTCATAAAACCAGTATATATTTAATAATTCTCCTGAACCATGAACTATTTCTTTATATGATCCTCCCCTCTGGGAAATAACTGAATGAACAAATGGATCTTACCCCATATATGAAAGTTATTTTTTTAAAAAACCCAAAGCACAGAAAGTTTTTGAAAATAAAATTCTTATCACGGGCTTCCAAGGGAAAGCACCCAGATTCCAACCTGTAGAAATGCAAGGCCAATAGACAAAAAAGGAGAAAGAATAGGCTCCAAGGAGTCCCAGGGTGAGATACAGAGATAATCTAAGCAGGACACTCTCATATTAGAAGAGCAGTTGAAACAGGAAAGTCAATAAAGTGTAATAGTTTAGTAACTGATTTCAGGAAACAAATCATTCTGAACCCCTATTTTATGGATGAATGAAATTCTGAAATTTGAGATAGGGCTTCACAAGTTTTAGGGCAACAACTATCAAATCAAAGCACAGCTGGGACCCTTGCTTTAAAAAAGCCTGGATTTTCTTAGTGGGTTAATAATAGTAGCAATTCTTAAGATAAAATCATTTAGAAATGGAAAGTTGGTTGACATTTTGTATGTTTGCCTAACTGACTATGGAAATTTAATATATAGTATTCTATTTCCAGAAAAAAGGAAGAAAAAAATTAAAAGAATGTATAAACTATCCAAGGTAAAACAAAATCTCTGTCCAAGTTTTTCTGAAAATATAGGTTATGTTTGAAGAATAAAAGGTTTCAATTATTACATTCTGGCTCTGCCAAAAGAGCAAACACAAGATGACAGTTAAATTTATGAGACTGTCAGTGTAGTTTTACCTAAAACAGAACTTTCCTCCCATATCTATTCTCACCCTCTGAGATACAGGATTAAGGTGCTATTCTCACATTCTGGAATGAGGGATTAATCGTTCTCCACTGTTATTTCTCATTTTTTATAGCTCTATTACAGTGCTCCATTGAGAATATAATATTACTTGTAAAACTACAGGAGAATTCTCATCAAAGAGTTAGTGAACAAAAAGATGTAAGAAAAGAAAACTCTGTGAACCACAGAATATATTTAAAATGTCTCATGTCATTTACTTAAATGCTTTATATGATTAGAAAAATACAAAGAAGGAGACTTGGTAGAAAATAATTTTCGTACCAGACATGTCAATCACAGGGATTATCTTACCCACAGGCTTGCTGAGAGTGCAGCCATGACCAGATTTATTTTGGATCATGAAACCCTTCCCAGATGACCACAACTGATTAGACCAGGGATGGACACCTGACCCAAGTGCTGCCAATCCATAGATGGGGCAGAGCATATTACTTTGTCAAGTGTGAAAAACTATTTCCAAATTGGAATGCTAGTAATTATCTAGATCTATCAGATGCTCCTTCTCTGAGGAATTTGACCTGGGAATATGAAAAGAATCAAGTAGACAGCAACAAGAATGAAAGTAAATTGATACAAATGGAAGTACACATACTCAGAATAGCTGCAGAGTGATAATGCTACTGAGGTAACCAGAGCTGCCTGGAGTCTAGAGGACTTTTCAGATCCAGTATCAATCAGACTGGGCTGAGTTTCCTGCCAAAATTCCCTCTCTCTTATTGTCACACATATTCTTGCAATAAACTTCCATTACAAGAGCTAACTGTTGACAAGAAAAGCCAAACTCTGTAAAATATTTGAAGAGATTTATTCTGAGCCAAATGTGAGGACTGTGACCCATGACATGGCCTCAGGAGGTCCTGAGAACATACGCCAAGATTATTGGGTTACAGCTTCATTTTATACATCTTAGGGAGACATAAGACATCAATCAATACATGTGCAGTATACATTGGTTTGGTCTGGGAAGATGTGACAACTTGAAGCAGGGGGCTTATAAGTCATAGGTGGATTCAAAGATTTTCTGATTGGCAGTTGGTTGAAAGAGCTAAGTTATCTAAAAACCTGGAATCAATAGAAATGAGTGCCTGAGTTAAGATAAGGGGTTATGGAAATCAAGGTTCTTATTACGTAGATGAAGTCTCAGAAATGTTTCCTATTTAGGCCTTTAAAAGATACTAGACTCTTAACTAATCTCCTCAGGATCAGAAAAATACCTAGAATGGGAAAGGGATTGTCTATAGTAGGTAAATTTTCCCCCAAGAGACAGTTTTGGAGGGCCATTTCAACATATGTGAAATAAACATATTTTGGGTAAAATATTTTGATTTCTTACAGGACCTGCTATCTGTCATGTGATGCTATACTAGAGTCGGGTTGGAATTTGGTATCTTATTTCTAAAAAGAGTCTGTTAGTCTTAAGATCTCTGTTTTAATGTTAATGCTGGTCAGCCGTGCCTGAATTCCAGTGGGAGGAAAGTATAATGAGGCATGTCTGACCCCTGCTTCCCATCATTGCCTGAACTAGCTTTTCAGGTTTCTTTGGAGTCCTCCTGGCTGAAAGCAGGGGTCTCTTCAGTCGGCTGGGGGGCTTAGAATTTTATTTTTGGTTTACATAGCTTCAGGGAGTTCTGGATTCTTGAAGTCAAAATAGCCTCAATCAAAAGAGGGTGAGATTGCTGTTGCTATAATTTAAATATGTACCCCAAAGTTCATGTGTGGAAAACATAGTCTCCAGTGCAACAGTGTTGAAAGGTGAGACCTTTAAGAGGTGATTTGGTCATGAGGGCTCTGCCTCATAAAAGGATGAGTTACATTTCCTTCCCTTCCATCCCACCTCTTGCCCTCTCTTGCTCTCTCCCCTTCCACCATGTGATGACACAGCAACAAGGCCCTTGCTAGATGCTAGCCCTCTGACCTTAGATGCCCCAGCATCCAGACCTGTAAGAAACAAGTCTCTGTTCTTTATAAATTGCAAAACAAGCTAAGGCAGAAAATTGGTACTGAGAAGTCAGGCTGTGGCTCTAATAAATCTCTGGAAATGTTGAAGTGCCTTTGGAACTGGGTAATGGGTAAGAGCTGGAGGAATTTGGAGAAACAGGCTAGAGAACGTCTAAATTGATGTGAATGGAGTATTAAGAGTAATTCTAGTGAGTGCTGAGAGGAAGACAAGAGCTGTAGAGAGAGCCTAAGTCTTCTCAGGTATTACTTAAGTGATCAGAATGTTGGTAGAAATATGGATGATAAAGTTCATTCTGATGAAGACTTAGACTGAAATGAGAAACAAGGTATTGGAAAGTGGAGTAAAGTTTATCCTTGTTATAGAGTTGCAAAGAACTTGACAGAGTTGTGTTTGTGTCCTAGAACTTTGTGGAAGAAAGAACTTAAGAATGATGAATGAGAATGTCTGGCAAAAGAAATATCTAAGCACCAGATATCTTAGATATCTAAGAAATATCTAAGGCTGCTTTTGGATGTTTAAAGTAAAATAAAAAGAGGAAGGAATTTCCTAAAGAAGGAATTTATAATTAAAAGGAAAGCAGAATGAAAAGATTTGGAAAACTCTTGGGCTGGCCATGTAAAGAATTTTAAAATGTGTTGGGAGAGAATACTAAGGTGCGGCCAAGTGACTCTTTTGCTGAAGAGAATTAACATTAATAGAAAGAAGTCAGGTTCTATTCATTAAGACAATGGGAGAAAGACCTCAATTGTATTTCAGAGATCTTCAAGGCAAGCTAGGACTCTGAGGGCAAGGTTTCCAGAGAGCCTTCTGTGGGACCTCAGCATTTGCTGCTCAGGTCCACTCAGGATGCTGCTTCCTGCATTCCAGTGTAGAGCCCCTTGGCTGCCCCAGCCCCTGACTCAAGTAGGTCCAGATGGAGCTCATGCTACAGCTCCAGACAGCACAAGCAGGAAGCCTTGGCAGCATCTATGTGACACCAACTCCATAGATGTGCAGAGAGCATGAGCTGTGGGGCCATGGTGGCCTCCACTTATATTTCAAAAGATATTGCAGACTGCCGGGGGGCCCAGGGAGAAACCTGCTTCAGTGGTGGAGGATCCACAGATAGTCCCCATTAGGGCAAAGCCTAGTGGAGTAATGGGAGTAGGGCAGCCCCCAAGATCACAGAGCTTGAAAGTCAAAGGCACAAGCCTCCAACCTGTGAGAATTTCTGGGTTGACTGAACCCAGCAAAGCCATAGGGGTGGGGCTGCCTGAGGCCTTGCAAGCCCAGCACCTACCCCAGTGTGCTTAGGATGCAGGATATGGAGTTAAAGGAAATTATTATCCAGCTTTAATACTTAAGATTGTTTTCCTTGATGGGTTTTCACTTACCTGGGGCTGTTACTTCTTTCTTACCAATTTCTCCCTTAAGAAATGAGAATGTTTATCTGATGCCTTTCCCACCATTGTATTTTGGAAGAAAATAACTCGTTCTGATTTCACAGGTGCACGGCTGGAAGAGAATTTGCCTCAGGATGAATTGTGCCTTGTGTTTCACTTATTTCTGATGAAGCTCTGGACTTGTGTTGGAAATTTAATCCCCAATGCAACATTGTTGAAAGGAGGGACCTTTAAGATGTGATGTGACTGGGCACAGTGGCTCATATCTGCAATCCCAGCACTTGGGGGACCAAAGTGGGAGAATCTCTTGAGCCCAGGAGTTCGAAACCAGCTTGGGAAACACAGGGAGACCCCATCTCTTAAAAGAAAAAAATTAGCTGGGCAGGGTGTCACACACCTGTAGTTCCAGCTACTCAGGAGGCTAAGGCTAAGGATCACTTGAACCTGGGAGTTTAAAGCTGCAATGATGTGTGATCATGCCACTACACTCCAGCCTGGACAACAGAGTGAGGCCCTATCTTAAAAAAAAGAAAAATAAAGAGAGAAAGAAAGAAAGAAAGAGAAAGAGAGAGAGAGAGAGAAAGGAAGAAAGAAAGAAAGAAAATAAAGGAAAGAAAGGAAGAAAGAAACAAAAAAAACCCCAAACCAAACCAAACCAACCAAATAAACAAAATAGAGGTGATTTGGTCATGAAGGCTCTGCCCACATCAGTGGATTAGTTGTTATTGCAAAAGTGAATTAGTTATTATGGAAATGGTTTTCTAACAAAAGGATGTGTTCAGCTCGCTTTATCGCTCTCTCTTTCTCTCACCGTCTCTCATCATTTCACTGTCATAGGATGATGCAGTAAAAAGGCCCTTGCCAGATGGAGGCCCCTCCTTGTTGGATGCCCCAGCCTCCAGAACTGTGAGAAATAAACTTCTGTTCTTTACAAATTACCCAATCTTTGGTATTTTGTTATAGCAGCACAAAACAGACGGAGACAACTGTCAACAAAGCAACCTTTACTAAGCATCATGGTTCTGCAGACACTATGCTATGCACTGGTGGTGCCAAGGAGAGCTTATATATGTGCTCTGGCTGGAGAGATGGAACAGAACAAATAATAATAATATGAAGTACCCTAAATACCAAATACTTGGTACTCACCAAAATTCCAATTGGGAAATATCATATTAGTAACAATGTGCTAGTTAAGAATGTAGGCTTTGGACATTCATGTACCTGAGTACAAGTCCCAGCTGTCTCTGCCCTCCATCTGTTGGCTGAGTAAATTTGGGTAAGTTATTTAACCTGGTGC
Source organism: Colobus angolensis palliatus (assembly GCF_000951035.1). NCBI lineage: Eukaryota > Metazoa > Chordata > Mammalia > Primates > Cercopithecidae > Colobus > Colobus angolensis. The sequence goes on from NW_012115222.1 coordinate 2,600,872, forward strand.
TTCTCTAAAGACTGGTTCATAGATCAGCAGCAACAACCTTGCTTAGAACTTACTAGAAATGCAAGTTCTAAGACCCTGCTCTACACATACTGAGTCAGAAACTCCAGTATTGGAAAAACAAATTTTACATTAACATGCTCTTCAGGTATTCCTGATATTTGTGGAAGTTTGAGAACCCCTACTGAACCTAAGTCTCAGGATCATAGATATGTGTTGTTTTGAAGACTAAATGTTCAGCATGTATAATAATGGAGTCTAGCAATGTTAGTTAATTTATTATTACTATTGAAGGGCTGAGGAGAAGGTTGCTTCTGAGCTGGTTTTAGGATTAAGTAAATATGGAGAAAGAGGAGGTCATTCTAGGAAGTAGAAACGTATACAATGCTTTGAAAGGCTCGGTGCTGGAGATTTCATCAGATTTTGGAGTCAGATAGATTCTGGACAATGTTTGGAAATAGACATTGGATTCAAATCTGAGCCCCACTCCTTGAAGTTTTGGATTATTTACTTAACTGGAATACATTTACTAAAAATTGGGGTGATAAGTCCCCTAGATAATTATTGGAGGATTAAATGAGATAATGTATGTAATGTTCAAGGCAGAGTGCTTGGTATTTGCTAAATATTAGTTGCTGTTGTTAGTTACTTTCATTATTATTATCTGTTACTTGATAATTTCTTTATTTTTTGCTTTCTTTTTTTTTTTAAAACTTTTAAATGACTGAGTTCTCCTCATCTTTCAGGATTTTGCTTAAATGTCTTGTCTTCAGTGAGACTTCCATGATTAAATAAGGTAAAAAATAACCCCTTCCTTGTTCTCTATTTTGAGACCTTCCTTCCTCCCTTCCTTCCTTCCTTCCTTTTTTCCTTCCTTCCTTCCTTCCTTCCTTCTTTCCTTCCTTCCTTCCTTCCTTCCTTCCTTCCTTCCTTCCTTCCTTCCTTCCTGTATTTCTCCCTAATTAGTAAACAATCATAGTATTAATTCTTATAATTACTTGTTTGTAGTTTTAGTTTTTAGAATAATGCCTTTTTATTTTATTTATTTATTGTTATTAAACAATAAATATTTGTTTACTAGATAAATGAATGATTGTTGATGCAAATGCCATGAGAGTTATGCCCACAAATAGGATCCTCAAGCAAATATTCAACTTGTATCAAGCACAGCCATTCTGCAAAAACAACATCTCAGTAGCACCTGTGGCCAAAGGGAGATGATGAAAGAGATCATCTGGAAGGAAGAAAAATGCTCTTTCTTTTCACTGTGATGGTTTGGTGACAGTGATCAAAATAAGCAAAGTCATTCAGATATATACATATTTATAAAATATGACAACCTGTATGTTTAATTTTTACATATTAATCTGGCTCTCTTTTCTTGTTGGGTAGATTTCTTTAACATATATTAATGGATTTCCCTTGAAAAGTGATCATTTTTCTTTTTTTATTTTGCAAGTAGCCATGGATTAAGGTTTGTTAATTCCTACTGAAAATTCTCAGCCTGCAAAATCAAAAATAATCTCCAGCAAGACCTTTTTGAACAGCATACATTGAGGGGAGATATTTACATCCTACCGTGGCTGAGGCTATTAGTTCTACTCTTATATTTATCGCTCTTAGAACATTTTGCAACATTATTCTAATAAATGCAGATGATTAGTACGTTAATACTCACATATCATGCATTTATGCTTAATATAAAACTGCACGTTTAACTTCTTAAAAGAATAGCAGATAGAAGAATATACAGTGGTTACATTTTTCTGTAGAGCAGAATCAAAATATACACTTTTTAAAAAGTTAAAGTATGAGAAAAAATATATGGAGAAATATTTTATTAGCATTAGACTCTCCAATTTGCTTGCTAACTTAAAAATATCTTCTTCTCAGAATACACTCATATTAATTTCTTTAATTATGCCAAATGATCCATGCGTGTTATGTTCTGCATTAAATATCTGTTGTCTTTTTTCTTTTTCTTTCTCTGTTAGTGAATTGTATAGAAACTTAACCTCTGGTGCATAAATCAAAATGCTGCTTCATTTCACTCTCATTATCTTCCACAGACAAGACATATTTAATGTGGACATGCGCAACTGACATACTTTAAGACTCATGTTTGAGGCATGTCAGTCCATTCTCAGAAGCATGAGGCAGCACAGGAATAAGCAGCAGTGGGACCTGGTAACGGAGCTTCCCACTGGGAGGATAGACTCTGGGGAAGTGAAGGTATTGCTAAGACATTTTTTTGGAACTTTGTGCTATTAGAGAAATGTGTGGCCAACTCCATGGTGACTCACACGAACAGCTAACTCTGGTGTCTCAAAATAAGCACATCTGCCTCTGTTTCAGAACAGTGGATTATCAGTCATCTGATGGGGATATGAGGCTTTGCTCCATTCCTGCAGTGATGACTAGAAAAAGCTGGGAACATGTACTCACATGCATATAGGGTTCAGGTAGTCGCATAAACAGGGAAAGCAGGCCATGTGCAATACAATGAGGAGTGGTGAGACCTGTAGAAAAGGCCCTGTCTAATGGGAACCACTGTTGCTCAGTTATAACTCACCATTGCCATTTGTTTTGAAAGCAGGCCAACTAGTGTCAGAATCTCCAGTTATTTCCAGGAAAGCTAAAAGACCCAGATTTAATGTGAAACCATCTGTTTTACTTTAAAAAGTTTGTTAAAAATATTTGTGATAATTTTAGATTTATAGAAGAGTTGCAAAAGTAGTACAGAGGGTTTCTGTGTATTTTTACTGAGTGTATATGTTTCCTAGAGCTGCTGTAACAAGCAACTACAAACTTGGTTGCTTAAAACAATAGAAATTTCTTCTCTGGCAGTTTTGGAGGCCAGTGGTCTGAAAACAAGGGTTCTTTCCCTTGCACGCTTTGAGAGGGAATCTGTTCCATGCCTCTCTCCTAGCTTCAGGTGGTCTTCAGCAACCTTGGCATTCCTTGCTTTGTAGACACATCACTTTGATCTCTGCCTTTCTCTTCACATAGCCTTCCCCTCTGGGACTCCTTTCTTTTATAAAGATATCAGTTATTGGATTTAGTAATCACCCCAAATCCAGACTTACTGCATTTCCAGTTCCTTAACTTACATACATCTGCAAAGACACTATTTCTAAATAAGATCACATATATAGATGCTGAGAGTTAGGGCTTGGATATATCTTTTTGAGGAGTGTATTAGTCCATTTTCACACTGCTATAAATAGCTACCTGAGACTGAGTAATTTACAAAGAAAAGAAGTTTAATTGACTCACAGTTCCTCATGGTTGGAGAGGCTTCAGGAAACTTACAATCATGGTGGAAGGCAAAAGGGAAGCAGGGCACGTCTTACGTGGTGTCAGGAGAGAGAGAGAGACTGAGGGGGGAAGTTCCACACTTTTAAACCATCAGATCTCGTGAGAACTCATTCACTATCACAAGAACAGCATTAGGGATTTCTGCCCCCAAGATCCAATCACCTCCCTCCAGATCCCTTCCCTGGGGATTACAATTCCATATAAGATTTGGGTGGGGACAGAGAGCCAAACCATATCAGAGGTCCACTATTCAACTCACTAAACCCAGATTTCCATAATCTTAACATATTACAATACCCTAAGGAATTATCTACTACAAAGCTAGCATTGGTATAGTATTATAAACTATATATGTATTTGGATAAAACTAGTTATTCCACTCTATACATTCCAAAGACATGCCTGTCATTGGAATTGGCCCTTTCCTGACTCTGAGAAGGTAACCTCGGAGGCCCTGGAATATTCTGCCTGATAAAAGTATTTTTGTTTGCTTAAGATGAGGTCTTCATATGTAACAAACCTGCACGCTATGCACATGTACCCTAGAACTTAAAGTATAATAAAAAAAATAAAATAAATAAATAAATTAATTAATTAAAAAAAAAAAAGAGGATGGGGTCTTGAGTCATACTGTATCAGTTTGACCAGATAGTTTATGCTACCCATGTGATTCATGGTGAATGCCTGTTTTTATGTGTCTGAGGATTTGGGCCACACTCTATTAGCTTGACCACTGGAAGGTGCTGGAGACTCAATAGCTACCATCAGTCAGAAGGGCACTGCATGCCTAAGTGACCCTTAGGTAACTAAGAACAGAAAAAAGAGACATTAGTGAATATATCAGAGGTATCCAGGACTACTATCATGTTCAATGTTCCGTTCTAGGGTCTAACCCAGAATCCCACATCACTTTTTAATAGTTAGGTCTCCTTAGTCTTCCCCAATCCATGACATTTTATTGGGTTTTTTTGTGTCCTTTGAAGAGTACTGGCTATTGATTTTGAACAGTGTCACATAATTTGAGTTTTCTTCTGTATTCTCATTATGTGATTGAGTTATCCATTTTGGGAAGGTACACTGCAAGGGTAATGTGCTGTCTGTGCTCTCCTCAACAAATCACATTTGTGGATACATTATGTTGATTTTTTCTTTTTAACTGCTGATGTTAACTCTAATTCCTTGGTTAAGGCAGTGTTTTCTAGGTTTCTCCACAACAGCATTATTATTTTATTTTTTCCCTTTGTAATTAATAAATATTCTGGAAGGAAATACCAAGGGCTGTGCAAAATCATCTGATTTCAAATATTGGCAGCATTTTAAAGAAACACAGCATAAACCTCCCGCGAGAATGTTATCTCAGGTTCACCAATTTGCAGACTTTAGACAAATGCAAAAATGGAGGGAAACTTGGTTACTAGGTAGAATGACTGAGGAATTTTCAAACAGGCTTGAGATTGTAGCAGAGATTTAAGAAACAAACAGATGTGCATCAGTTGCACTGTCACTCAAACCCTTCCTAGGAGACAGGCTGAGACTACCCTCTGTCAGATTTATATGGGGCAAAGGGTTGGGTAGTCTTTAGCTTACGTGGGTGTATTTACTGTCTTGATAAGATTTGATTTAGAACTAGCTGTGACACAAGAGCATGTCAGTACATCTTCTGAGAAGAGCTGCCATCATTGCTCCATTTTTAAAACCCACTTGTGCACTGATTGAACTTCAGATCATTCTTTGGGCTGCCATTCTTTCTTAGTGTTATGAGACTTTGATATCATGAGTCATATCACAAGTAGTTCCCAGCACCAACACAACGGGTCTAGATACATCATGACTTCTAGGAATGGCTAGTGGAAGGCAAAAGGAAGATCACAGGATAATTTTAGATCTTGGCATAATTGTAGAGAAAGATTGAGGAGTAGAATGCCCAACATAAGGTTATGATTTTTCTGTTTCTTTTGTTTGTGATAGGGCTTCTTCCCTATTATTAAAAATAATGATGCATAATCCTCAAATAAATATATTTTCCCTTAATATAATAAAACAGGTATTTGTTCGCCTTAGGTTATGATGAAAAAATACATTTGGTAAATCATTGAAGATGCAACTGATGAGCTCCACCGTGACTCTTTCAAACTTGTTTCTTTGCAATTATTCTTTAAAACTCAGGAGATTTATGTAAGTCAGTCAATTACAAATCAAGTCTTCTGTTTTTATTTTCAGCATGAATAATGCTTCTTTCAAAATTATTGATTTTTAAACTAATAGAGATCTCATCTTTTCTAACAAGGAAATCCACATGGCACAGATAAAGGGAAAAGAGGAAAATTAGAACACATATTACCCATGTTGTTCTTTCAAGTGGCTTCATAAAGAAGAGATTCAGTGAGAGAAATTGAAAAAATTCATCTTGGTTTTTGATGGGACCCACAGTTTAAATTCATACCATGGGCCACAAATATGATATTTATAGTTTTGTTGTTTCTTTCATTAAGAAAATGATTATAAAATGTACGCTCTTAATCATACTGTAATTTCTTGAATGATAGCTTGGCCAAAAAAAAAAAAAAATGTAACTGTCACTCTAGATGTAATTCAGCTATCTGATGAATGTTAAATCAAAATTTGTTTGATCTAATTCCTCTTGTTGGCTGAGCTGATAAGTTAATTTCAGGTGATTGCCATGACAGCAAGCATCACCAGCCTTGTCCCAATGTTGGAAAGCATGTTCTGGCAAGAAAAGCCTACATCTGTAAAGTTTGTAAGTATGTCCTCATTTTTTTCCCTTTCTTTCTGAGATAATGTGTTTTTCTATTTCATTATACCTAGCTACATATCTAGTTGGAATTCAGTCCCTTGGCCTCAAATACTTGCATTTGGATTGATGGATGATTAAACATGGGTTTGAAATCATTGTCTGAGTTTCTTTTCACAAAGTTTAAGTTCCCTGATCCATTACTTGTTGTAGTTCATGTTTCAATGTCAACACAAAACTCTTGATCAAGAAGACAATTTTGTATTTTTTATAAGGTGACCAAATAAGACATCTTCATTTCCTACCCGCCTCTCTGCAAGTCTAGCCACTCCGTGTTTGGGTGAATTTATATACATGTACATACATATATTTTAGGTATATTGTCTTTATTCTAGATGACACTGTCTTTTAGTATTATGCACTCAATGTAAATGATTTTTTTCAAGTAATGATTTCATTGTAGTTAGAGGGTTACCTAAACTTGCCCTCAGCAACTCTTGTTTTACTTACCTTTACAGATTTCCTTTTTTTCCCTTATACTCTTATTGTAAACCATGTTATCAGAAAGTATACATTGTACTTTGAATGGGTTTGGAAATCAGGGACTGTTTGTTTTGTAATACTTTTAAAATATGAGTGCCTCTTGGGTCACAATATATTGAAATCGGCCCAATTGTCCCATAGAACTGATGTTTACAGTCTTTTAAAATAAACATAGAAATTGACCCAGCCTTAAAGCTTGAAACTTACATTGGTCTTATCTGAGTTTCTTCCTCAAGAAACTAGATGGTATCAAGGAACTGAAACTCACCAGATCACCACATCTAGACAATGAGAAGCCAAGATCCTCATCCTTCGTGATTTCCTTAGCCTTCCCTAATTCCTATTTACCTGGGTGTAGTTATATTCCTTCCCTGCTGTATAAACTCCCAATTTTAGTCAGTCAGGGAGATGGATTTGAGACACATCTCCCATCTCCTCAGCAGCAGCACCTGGTTAAACCCTCCTTTCCTGGCAATACCATAGTCTCAGTAATTGGCTTTCTACATGGTGAGCAGCAGGACCTACACTGAAATTGTAGTATTTTGGTAACAGTGTCTGCTCTCCATTCAAATCTATACTCAGTCACATAGAATTATTTTTTCAGTTTCTTGAGTATTCTGCACATTTTCTTCTACTTCTAAGCCTCCAAAAATAATCTGAAAAGCAGCAAAATTGCCACAGTGTGGAACCAAAATAAGGGTAAAAAGCCCTTTAGACATTTCTTTTGGCAATAAACTGACTATACTTAGTAGGACCTGGCTCATAGAGACTTCTCTCTTTAGGAAGTGGACATCTGGTGACAAGCATTTGGCTTGAGGCAGTTTCCAGGGGAGTTTCAACTGCAATTCCACAGGATTTCATTACAAGCTATTTGCGGTCTTGCTTTTTCCTTTGCTGGTACTAAACAGGTGACATACATATTACATTGATAATTAGTGTCATCTGACTTGAGGCCACTGCTTTTCTTCTTGGTTTCTGGTGCCCTTTACAGTAGTGCCTTTCCTACCACTTTACATTTCGCAGACTAAAACATCTCAAATAGCCCCGAGAAAGAAAAAACTGCCTCTCTCTTCTATTCAAGGCTCTCACTTCACCTTAAATGCACATTTATTTTTTCTCTTTTTTAAGTTATGTATGAGAATTTTTTCTTTTCTTTTTCCTTTTTTGAGACAGGATCTTGATCTATTGTACAGGCTGCAGTGCAGTGGTGCAATCACAGTTCACTGCAGCTTCAACTTCCTGAGCTCAAGCCAGCCTCCCACCTCAGCTTTGTGAGTACCTAGGGTCACAGGCATATATCACCACATTTAGCTAATTACTTTTTATTTTTTGTAGAGATGAGAATTCCCAATGTAATCACTCAGGCTGGTGTCAAACTCCTGGTCTCAAGTGATCCTCCCCAGTTGGCCTCCCAAAGTGTTGGCATTACAGGCATGAGCTGCTATGCCCAGCATGTATCAGGATTACCAAGAGAGTATCTGGTCAACCATTCTAGTCTCACTGATATTTGCTGGATTAATTGCCAGCATATTGTTCTAAATAGCTTCTTAAGTACTTATTTGTAGATATTTACTTAATGAATAGGCCTTTACATCAGTGATATGAACCAGTCATTTAAGGTCAATCAAATTGAAAATAGGAATGATAATAACAGTACCTATCTTATAGGATTATTATGACAATCAAAAAGTTAATATTTGTTAATTTCTTAGAACAGAGTCTAGCACATGGCAAATGCTAGACAAGTATTGTTTAAGTAATAAACAAAAATTTGAAATATAATATAAAAACAATTAGATAGCTGACTTCTTATCAGTGGCAGAAATAATGGAATCATCCATTCAAAGTTGTGAGGCCAGACATGGTGTCTCACTCCTGTAATCCCAGCACCTTGGGAGGCCAAGAGAGGCGGATCACCTGAGGTCAGGGGTTTAAGACCAGCTTGATCAACATGGTAAAATCCCATCTCTACTAAAAACACACACACACACACACACACACACATACAAAATTAGCTGGGAATGGTGACACTTACCTGTAATCCCAGCTGCTTGGGAGGCTAAGGCAGGAGAATCACATGAACCCAAGAGGTGAAGGTTGTACTGAGCTTAGAGCATGCCACTGCACTCCAGCCAGGGCAACAGAGTGAGACTCTGTCTCAAAACAAAACAAAACAAAGCAAAACAAAATCCCAAGAAACAAATTGTGAAAGAAGATAACTATCCACTTAGAATTGTGCAGCAGAGGCTGGGTGCAGGGGCTCACACCTGTAATCTCATCACTTTGGGAAGCCAAGGCAGGCAGATCACAAAGTCAGGAGTTTGAGACCAGCCTGGCCAATATGGTGAAACCCTGTCTCTACTAAAAATACAAAAATTAGCTGGGCGTGGTGGCAGGCACCTGTAGTCCCAACTACTCTGAAGGCTGAGGCAGGATAATCGCTTGAACCCAGGAGGTGGAGGTTGCAGTGAGCCGAGATCATGCCACTGCCCTCCAGCCTGGGTGACAGAGAGACTCCAACTCAAGAAAAAAAAAAAAAAAAGAATTGTGCAGCAGAGTAGTGCTTTTAGCATCAAATAAAGATATTTTTAACAAAACAAAGAATAAACAAATAAAGAAACCTTGATAGTCTAATAGTCCTCTGTGAAAAGTCTTTCTGAAGGATATAATTGAGGAAGAATCAAAGTGACCCAGAAGACAGATCTGAGATGCAGAAAGTAATGTTGAACAAAGAAAATGGTATACAACTGGATAGAACTAAACAAATGTTGACTGTTTATAAGTAAAAATAGCTTATTAATCAATATAGAATAAAATACTGGATAACAATGGCATGTAATTGGAAATGGTGTGACAGGAATTAATGCATCCTGAGATACCTGTACTGTTTGGGAGGAGGGTACAATATGATCTAGCTTTAGAACATGAAGATAAAATTTTGAAGAGAACACTGTAAGAGTAAAATAGAGTGTATAAGAGGAAGAGACAAGAAAGTTGCCTGAGATTCAAAGATAGAGGACGACGTTTGTTCCCAGCTACTTGGGAGGCTGTGCTGGGAGAACACTTGAGCCCAGGAGGCTGAGCTGTGATCCTGCCACTGCACTCCAGCTTGGGTGACAGAGTAAGACCCTGTCTCAAAAAAAAAAAAAAAAAAAAAAGACTTGAAGTGAAACCATTCCTCTCTATGGCATCATTGTAGGAGGCAGGACACTGTCTGCACTTTCTAGTAAGATCAACTTTTGTAGAACTCTGGTTCTCTATCGGCAGGAGTCACTGGCAAGAACTGAGCCAGCTTTTATAGCAATCATAGCCTCTCTGCCTTAGGATCCTTGGACCTGATGACATTTAGCTTTCCATCTCCATTCATGTCAGTCACCACAAGAACCAAGAATTCAAAGGTCATCCCTCATATACCAGATTCTAATCCTCATAGGACTTGGTATATCGCCTTTTCTGATTGCTATTCATTTTCTGAAGCCTTCCACCTCATCTATGAGCATTCCTCTTACGCTCTTGCTTTAAAACCTGGCTGTTTCTTGGTGACCTTGCTTCCTCTTTGTCCTTCTCTAATGATGGACATTTTCTTTGCCACACTCCTTGTACCACCGGGCCTGGAGATTGGGTAGCTGTTTTCTTAGATCATCTCTGGATTGTTTTTTCTTTCTCATCCACAAACCCCTCTATCTTTGAATTTCAGGTCATCAGATTAAATTTTACTACTGAATCAAATGCAGTTATCTATAGTTCCTTGCCCAGGGATATATCCCTTTATTCCTTGAATATTTCAGCTCCTGGCTCACTGTCTAGAGGTTCCTATAAACATCAAGCCCAAATTTCAGTTGGTTAATATAATCTTTTTTTTTCTTCAGAGTTAATTTGAAGGTGATGGGGAGGACAGAGGCTGTACTCCATGTGGTCATTTAGGGATTCAGGCTGATGGAGCCACACCATGGCTTCTAACATTATTCTGGAGGTCAATGTCTTGCTGGAATATGGGAAAGGAGAGAGCACAGGATCAAGACAAATGTTTTTCTGAGGCAGGCAGGGAGGGTGGGAAAGGTAGTCTGATGACAGTGCCAGGAGGAAGGGAGTGAGTTAGGGGATAGCTGCCCTAGTGTGTTCTTTAGGCATTGGCTATCAGTTTTGTTCTTTCCGCCATCCACTGATAACTGCCGGAAAAAGATAACCTGAAGCTCCCCTCATTCAGTGCATCCCTTTCAAAGGCCAGGAACTCCAACTGCTACACGGCACATTGCTACTCATCTAAACATGGCTCCTGAAATCTGTAAGCTAGAGGCAGGTTTATGTCTCATGCCCTTTCAGCCTGCTCTCCAACACTCATGCACACACACACAATACGTAATAGTGGAGCAGGGACAAGATAATAAAAATTCATATTTCTACTTTGAAAATGAAAATGCATAGCAAGGACAAAGCCCACAGGGTAATCCCTGTCAAAACCTTCTAGCCCTGTTGAATGAAGTTCCTTGATTAGACCTGATTCTGTTCTCTGGCAGAAACTCTTTTGTTCATAATTCTCTGTGACCTCTAGTTCTACTTTCTGGGAGGTTTGTCCTTGCCTATTGTCTTCCATGGCCATCACCAAAGTCATTTTGGGGGCATGTGGCATCTGGGGCTGTAAAGCTTTTGTAGTCTGCTCCATTCTGGCATAAATTTGGGATCCCAAGTCTTGTTTTGTGGTTCAAACATTCAAAGCCTTTTTTAGTTGACGTTTGTCATTTCTTTGGCAATACAACTCCCATGAAAATTTAGTAGGCTATGAATTAATTTGCTTTCATTAGTTTTATGTGTCAGTGAACATATGCTCATCCTTTCCCAGAAATAATACACAAGCCTGGTATCCTTGCTTCCTTGCCCCCAAGCCTGTCTTGCAGCAGAATGGCACCTATCATGAAGTCATTACTTCTAGACGGAAGGCCATACTCTTAATCTGATCACTGCCCCAGAGCTGAGTCTTTTTTTTTTTTTTTAATTTCATTTCATTTTTCGTTTTCTTTTTTCTTGAACTCCTGGGCTCAAGGAATCCTCCTGCCTTGGCCTACCAAAGTGCAGGGATTACAGATGTGAGCCACTGTACCTAGCCAATAGAGCTGAGTCTTAATGAGGTTTTGTTGTTCAAAGGCTTTTCATTGTTTGGAGTTTATAGCAATGGACTTTCCTAGCATTTGAGGCCTCAGGTCTCTCTCTACTCTCTCTTCCCTTTAATAATTGCTTTGAAACTGCCAATTCCTGCCCAAGCCTAATTGTTTCTTTTGAAATATTGCTAAATGCATCCAGTAAAAATCAACACAAACTTCTAACATTTTTCTGACCTTCTCCCCTAGAACCAAAGGTTCAAAGGCAGTTGATCTCCTTTTCAAGCAATAGAAAATGTCAGTTTTGTTTGTTTTGTTTTGTTTTTGTTTTTGTTTTGAGTTGGAGTTTCACTTTTTTTGCCCAGGCTAGAGTGCAATGGCACGATCTTGGCTCACCACAACCTCCGCCTCCTGGGTTCAAGCGATTCTCCTGTCTTAGCCTCCTAAGTAGCTGGGATTACAGGCATGTGCCACCACACCTGGCTAATTTTGTATTTTTAGTAGAGATGGGGTTTCTCCATGTTGGTCAAGCTGGTCTCTAACTCCCGACCTCAGGTGATCCACTCACCTTGGCCTCCCAAAGTGCTGGGATTACAGGTGTGAGCCACCACGCCCAGCCCCAAAATGTCAGTTTTTAAAATGTTTTGTCACTGAATAGTGAGGGCTTCCATCTTTCTAGCATCCAGCATTCATCACTGTCACATGACCATGAAGCCAATGCCACGTGTTCCTACTGTGATCTGGACCCCACTGCTGCTCTCCTAACTCAATGAACTCCAGTCACACTGACCACCTTGTGCTTGTCAGTACTCCAGGCACTCTCCTATTTTAGAGCTTTTGTCTTTGCTGTTATCTCTCTGGGAGGAACATACCCTTCTCCCAGTATTTACTTGCTGGTCCCCTCCTGCAGGTCTTTACTCAGAGTTAACTATTTTGTGAGGACTTCCATAGTGACTCTATTATCAATCCATTCAATCATTCTTTCATTGCTCATTTTATCTCCATTTGGGCCAGTGTGACACCTTTGAACTGGTTTCCATGAACTTTTGATATGACTCCATTGATTTTGGAAAGCTTTATATCTGGCACAAAAATGTGTCCCTGGCTCATAGTTGTAAAATTAGTATTTCTCTAACTTGCCTGGTTTTCTAGAGGATGAGGATATAGATCAAAATCTTGGTGTTACCGTATTCATTGCTACTGGGCCGACATAACTTTGAGACTGTCAGAAGACAATTAATTTCAAGTTTAAGAGATTGTTTTAAAATTAGTTATTAATTATTAATTTTTTGAATAGCAATGGATTTTCATGATTCAAAAGTTAAAAGTATGTAGAAACATATACCCAGGGTTTTGCTCCTATTCCTGCCTCCCTCCATTCTATTTCCCTGCCCCCTATAGGTAACTATATTGATTCATTTCTTTCTACCATACTTACCTTTTTTTCACCTTACTCTGTAACCCTGCTTCTTGTTTATCCTTCCATTGCTTCATTTTACGAACACATGCATGTACACATTCTCTCTCTTTCTTCCTCAGAATGTGGCACTTTTCTGCACCTAAATATATTTTCTTAAGAACATGGGCAATCTCTGTATATCAAAGCATGAAGATCTTCCTTTTAAAAAATTGTATATTATGGCATTGAGTGGCTGCATCATAATTTCTTCAACTAATTATTTCTTGTGGGCTACTTGGGTTAGTTTTAATCTTTTTCTCTTATAATTATGGTGCAGTGAAGACATCTGTACATAGGTGATTTTACATTTGTATTGTATCACTGGGATAGATTTTTGGAAATGGGGTTGCTGGATCAAAGATACATCTGAAGTTTTTTTAGAGACTGCCAGATACTTTTGCACTGGGGTGGTGCCATTTTCTTTCCTCCACTAATATAAACTATCAGATTTTTGCCAAGTTGATAGTAAAAAATGGTAATTTTGTAGAGTTTTACAGTTGTCCTCTGGTACTTTTGGGGGATGGGTTCCACAATGCCTGTGGATATGAAAATACTTGAATGCTCAATTCCCTGGTGTAAGCTGATGTAGTATATGCATAGAACCAACACACACCCTCCCATCCTCTTACACTTCCATACACTTTACACACTTTAAATTATCTCTCGATTACTTATAGTACCTAATACAACGTAAATGAAGCATTTGCATTGTATCTAATTGCATACATTGTATATAATAAATAATTATTAGAAAGTATTGTGCTTTAAATGTGCAATATTTTTATTGTTGCACTATATTCTTATTTTTTATTTTTTTTCCAAATATTTTCCATCTACGGTTGGTTAAATCTGTGGATGCAGAACTCACAGATATGGAGGGCTGACTATACTTTACATTTTCATTAACATGAGGTGAGACTGAACATAGTTTAACCTGTTTAAGGGGTATATTTTGTGTGGGTGATCTCTCTGTTCTTATCTTTTCCTTGTAATTCTATCAGGGTTTTTTTGTCTTCTCTTGATTTCTAGTAGGTAGCTCTTTACATTTTGGGAAAATTTACATTCATCTGTGATAGGTGTTGCAAGTTTTTCCAAAGTTTGTTAGTCGTCTTACAATTTCTTATGATTCTTTCTTTCTTCTCTAGCTCTCATTTTTTATTTTATGTATTCTCATTTTTCAGTCTTTTCTCTTATGGCTTTTGGATTTCACATCATGTTCAGAAAAGCCTTCTCTGGTTGAAAGTAATAAGAAAGTTCACTCATGTTTTCATATAATATTTATATGGTTTTATTTTAAAAATGTATTTCTTTATTCTTTTTGGAGCTTTTCCTAGAGTGTGCAGAGGGGTATCAGAACAGCTTTGTCTTTCTCCAGATGGCTATTCAGTTGTCCCAGTACCAGTTATTAAAATGTGCATCTGTAGCCTATTGATATGAAAAACCTGATTTATCATATTCTTATTTCCCACAGGCATTTGAATCTATTTCTGGAATTTCTATTCTGTTTCATTGGTCTGCTTGGTAATTCACACTCAATTCAGTACTGTTTTAATTATTGATATGTTATAGTATGTCTTAATATCTGGTGAGGCTAATCCTCTACATTGTTCTTTTTCAGAGTTTTTTCTGGTTACTATTATTTGTGTATTTTTTAATGTAAACTTTGGAATAAAACTTCCAGGTTTCAGGAAAAAATTCTTTTAGTATTTTTGTTGGATCCTGAGCCACTTTTTATTATAACATATTTGAACTAAGATGGTTAGGCTGAGTATTCACATCTCAGTTCTTGTATTTTAGAACTGCTTAAAAACAGAGACTTTTCTGATTTAAATCCAAAAATAATAATCATATAAAATGGATCTTTACGCAAGGCACTCTATATTTCTGGTACCTATGATTCCAGGTTTTTCAATTTATAGACGTAAAAGCTTTCTGGAAGCTTTGCCAGTGGTGGTCACTTCCAGGCAAGGAGTTCAGTTTGTAAGGTCACTTTGACTGCCTTTTTTTCCCAACACTCTATACAATTCCAAGTTTTATGCTTTTTAAAATAAAGCTATTTTCTCCTAAAATGATTAAAAGTGCTCTAGGGAAGAACCACTGGTTTGGAGGTCTGTATACAATTGTGTAATTTCTGGCTCAAGTAATTTCTAGTTTGCCTGGAATTTTAACAATAGTCCTGAGGTTTTGCACATTGAACAGACTTTGAGCTCCTCAGCCTAGGAGTCTTTGGTGACTGCTTTGAATATTCCTGAGAGATCTGGACCTGTGAATAGTTGTGGAAAAATATATTTGTCTCTCTACAAAGATTCCATCCTAAAATTTAAATTGCATATTTTTCGAGAAATTACTTGAAAATAAACAAAATACTACGGTACCAACACAGTGCTATCCAAAAAAGGAACAGAAAAAAGTCTAGCGATACAGGAGGTAAAGCTCTCATAATAACTATACTTCACCCACACTGCACATATATAATTTTTGTGATTACTAGCTGCACTATTAAATAGGGTACCTTAATAGACATTATGTGCAACGTGGGTGAATTTGAGTTTATTATAACAATTCTAACTCATACATTTCCTGACGTCTGTGGTATTTTAGGTGAATGTTATTTTCCTTATGGTATTTTCTTAAATGAAAGAAAAAAATGCAGAAACTTAAAAACAGTGGCCAATGTCTAATTATGTTTATATGTAAGAGGTTTATGGAAGTCTCAATACTTATTTTTGTGTATGATATGACTTCAGGCCATTACTATTAAATCATTTATTCAGCACCTTTGTTGAGGTCCTTCTCCATATCAGGCAATGAGACAGGTCCCACGGATACAAAGACAAAGATAATAAAATTCCCACTATTGACAAACTAAGAAGCAGAATTTTGAGGAGTCTTGGGAATATAAGAAATACTTGTAAGACAATATGAAGAAAACTCTTCAAGTACTTATTTATAACAACCCAATACCTTAACTACTGTTCTAACCTCAATTTTACAGATGAGGTCCTTGATGGAATTGGAAAAGTTAGCTATAATATGGAGGTGAGTTCAAAGTATTAGAGGAGCACAGAAGATACTTGGGAAATAAATGGTGTGTGGTGGTCAGACTAGTCTTTTTGGAAAGAAGACTTTACTAAATGTCTAATGATAAATCCTACGGGCTCTGTGCGAGGCAGTATGGTAGAGAGAAGACAATCGATAAAGAAACACGTGGACCACAGGTCAAACATCACATGTTGATGGACTGGATATGGTTGGGTTTAAAATAAATAAGATAGTTCTTTGTTTTGTGCTTAGATACTTCATAAGATGAAGGGATTGATAGAGAGTGTAACTACAGAAGGTGAAATAGGTAAGGAAAAGAAAATAGTTTGCTTGTATAAATTACAATTGAGTTTTTCTAACTTATGATTTATAGTTTTGCGTGCATTTTGCCTTTTCTTTGACTATTTTCTTTCTTTATGGGAAAAGAATTATATAATTTTGAATACTTTTGTTTCTTTTAACCAAACTATTAAAAAATCCTTAAAGCGGCCGGTCACGGTGGCTCACACCTGTAATCCCAGCACTCTGGGAGGCCGAAGCTGGTGGATCACCTGAGGTCAGGAGCTTGAGACCAGCCTGGCCAACATGGTGAAACCTCATCTCTACTGAAAATACAAAAATTAGCTAGGCTTGATGGCAGGAGGCTGTAATCTCAGCTACTTGGGAAGCTGAAGCAGGAGAATCACGTGAACCCTGAAGGCGGAGGTTACAGTGAGCTGAGATCGCACCACTGCATTCCAGACTGGGAGACAGAGCGACACCCCATCTATAAACAAAAACAAAAACAAAAACAAAAACAAAAAAAAACTCCTTTAAGAATATCTAGATTCAAAGTAAGAATAAGGAGGTTGCAACAGGACTTTAAGGTAGACTCCTCTGCCTCTGTAGCATAAACAGCAGTGGAAGTACACACCTTCTCCATGTTTCACTTTTCCTGATCCAGAGTCATTATTTTGCGCACCCTCACTCCTGCACCAAGCAACCTCAAGAGTGCTGGAAATCCCACGTCTTTCCCTGCGGTTGGTGTGCATACAGAGGCCTTCTCTGTCCAGCAGCTTGGGTGGGCAGTGTTGTGGCAGGGTGGGTCACAGTCACTCATGTAAACCTTCGCTCTAGTCATGCTGTCCAGCAGCTACTATGCTTGGGTCTAGGAAGCAGATAATGCAGCAACTCTCAACTGATTTGGAGCCTAAAGCAACACGGCTTGATGAAGATTTGCTGAAATCTTGGTGCATCAATTTTAAACTTAACTCCCACTGGAATTGCCTTGATGTTACCAACATAATTCCATGGCACAGAGTATATATATATATCTTAGTGGTCATTTAATAAAAGTTAGACACCTGAGACCCAGATTAGAAGATACTTCTTGGTGTTCTCCAATCCCGTTTTTTCTTCTACCTGGTACAAAGCTAGGCTATATTTTCAGTCTTTCTTCTAGTGGCATGTAGTCATCTCACAGGTTCTCACTGATGGAAATGAAGGAAGAAATGTGTGTCCTTGAAGAAGTAGGTGTGCCTTCTCCAGGGACCCTTTGTCTATTGTCTGGTTGCATATAAATGACCATGAGGTTCCAGGAGATGGCAAATCCCCAAGGTGGAAGGAGACTATTTCCGGATTATTGTGTGGAGAGTCACCTGTTCACAAGGAATATCAGAAGAAGGGCACTTATCTTAGGGACCCAGAAACTCTTGATAAAATGTTATTTATATTAAGAACTTAAATTGAAGAGAGTTAACCTCAGCAGACTGAATGATCTAAGTGAACTGTAAATTATGTTTGCACTTATCTACATAAAATAAAAAAAAAAAACCACTTCATGAAAGTTATTTTTAAGTCACTTTAAGAGGGGATGTGGTTTAAAATCAACAAAGTTGACAAATACCCTTCATGAAATTTCTAAATGGTACACCAATAACAGCCCATGAATAGTCAACTGAAATAACATTTAATGAAAAAGAAGAATTTACAAATGCATGTATTAGTGATGGTCACACACCAGTCACATGTTTCTTCTATTCCATTCATTTATTCAACATTTTCTATTAAATGGCAGACACTGTATTACCTCTAAGATATACTTGTAAATAAGACAGAGTTTCTGTTTTTATAGAACCTACATCGAAGAGAGAGAGAGAGTACACAAATCATCACATAAAAGGAGATAAAAGGGTAATTGGGGATTAGTTTGAAGGAAAAGGACCAAGGGGTATAACGTACTGCAAGGGTTACAGATCAAGTTTGGGAGGTGATGAGGAAGTGCTTCCCTGAGGGAAAGTGGCATACCAACTATGCTCTGACAGATGAGCAAAAGTTAATATGATGAGAAGAGTATTCCACAGCCTGTTGGAAAGGCCTGAGCAAAGAGGAAGAAAGAGAAAGTTAGCATATCAGAGAGGTGGAGCAAGGTGCTTGAGAGAGGGAGTGAGGCCAGAATAGGGTGATGCAAAGCGATCTCAAGAATTTTCAGCCCGATGTGATGGCTCATGTCTGTAATCCCAGCACTTTGGGAGGCCAAGGTCGGTG
Source organism: Colobus angolensis palliatus (assembly GCF_000951035.1). NCBI lineage: Eukaryota > Metazoa > Chordata > Mammalia > Primates > Cercopithecidae > Colobus > Colobus angolensis. The sequence continues at coordinate 2,619,605 of NW_012115222.1, forward strand.
GATCACTTGAGGTCAGAAGTTTGAGATTAGCCTGGCCAACATGGCAAAACCCTGTCTCTACTAAAAATACAACAGTTACCCAGGAGTGGTCATGCACACCTGTAGTCCCAGCTACTTGGGAGACTGAGGCAGGAGAATCGCTTGAACGTGGGAGGTGAAGGTTGAAGGGAGCCGAAATGGCGCCTCTGTACTCCAGTCTGGGTAACAGAGCAAGACTCCATCTCAAAAAAAGAAAAAAAAAAAAATTGTGTTTTATGAAAGATCAGTAGGATGTCACTGAATATTTAAAGCAAAGTGCCCACAGGGTTGCATTTATTGTTGTTATTTTGAAAAGTGCATTCTGTTTCTAGTGGGGACAAGGATTGGAAAGAATTAGAGTAGATGGTGGGGAGCCCAATGAGGAGACCATGCAGTTCTTCAGGAAAGCAAGGTGATGGCTATACCAGGGTAGGTAGTGAAGATGGAGAAACATAGATAGGTTAAGAGGGTATTTTTAAAGTTAAAGCAACCAAGAGTGGCATGGAAATAATATTTTAAAGGGTTCATTTAAAAATTTCTAATGTATTGCCTAAAATTCGTGGGAAAACACTAATAGAAATACAAAATGCCTTCCAAGATCTTGGCACTTCATTCCATCAATTTGTTCACTTTCCTCTCAATGTTTCTACATTATTTCTGCATGTGTGTATCTTAGATATTTTCTGGACTTTCTACTTGTCTGTCTTCAATAAAAAATGATTTCTCCAAGTAACATAAAACTATAGTTCTTTAAAATTAATTGAAAACTTTACAGTAGTTTTCTTAGCATAAAGCAGATATAGTTTAAAGCTCAGAAAGGGGATTCTGGATTTAGTAAGGAAGGATATTGGAATAATGTATTCCAGATGAAAACACAGTAAGATTGGAAAGCCCAAGTCCCTGAGGACTCCTACTTCTCAGTTCCCTTTCTATCCACCCCACACCTTTGTCTTTCAACTGTGCAACTGGTGAATTCCTTTAAAATTCCAGAATTTCTAATGCTTTTCCTGTATTTTCTCAGCATTCTCAAGTGAGAAAATATTCTACTGTTACCACCTCCTTCCACCTCCATACCCAAACTGCACCTACACGTCCTGAACACCCATCTTTTAAAAATTCACTTGCCAAGACCCTGGGTTCATATCCCGTGTCTCACGTTATTATATGTCTTCCCATTTGTGAACATTTTCCTCCAGTTAATTGTATTTAAATAATTTCATTAGATCTTTTTCTTATTGGAAGATTATTTGTTTACTAATTGGGGATGGGGACTAAGAAGTAAGTCATCCACTGAGAAAATTTTTAAAGGTTATTGGGAAAAGGCTATTACATAGCGGAACAGCTATGAGATTGGAATGAAGTAAGTTCAGCCACAAATAATTTTAGCAAGATAAATGTAAGTCACAGGATTTGAGCAGGGATTTCTGGAGGTGGACATAGAATCAATAAAATAATCTAAATTGTGTCATTATTCTCCCCAGCAGTTTTTGACTTTAATGGTTTCATCAGATCAGAATTCTATTGCATAGAAAGCAGAAGTGCTTACTTGCCTTACTTTTAGGAAAATGAAAACTGTAGCATTATTTTTCAATTTCTCGACAGCAGAAAATTGTAGATGGAATATATGTGTGTGTGTGTGTATGATTTCATCAGTGCAACAACAACTTAGACTGCTTCTAATCAATATAAAATTAGGAGACTGTGCACTTTAACAATGGCGATTGGTCTCAAGGTAGCAGATTGAAATAGAAGGAAAAGTGTACGGTGATTAAATGCAGTGCCTGCAGCCCTCCCTCCCTCCCCAGCAGGATGAGGTACATGTTGCATTGGAGAGGCAGAGGAAGCCATTGTGTGCCTGATATGGTTTGGCTGTGTCCCCACCCAAATCTCACCTTGAATTGTAGTTCCCGTAATCCCCACACGTCCTGGGAGGGGCCTGGTGGGAAGTGATTGGAGCATGGGGGCTGTTTCTCTCTTGCTGTTCTTGTGAGAATGAGTGAGTCTCATGAGATCTGATGGTTTTATAAGCGTCTGGCATTTCCCCTGCTTGCATTTGTTGTCTCTCCTGTTGCCCTGTGAAGAGGTACCTTCTGCCATGATTATGAATTTCCTGAGGCCTCCCCCAGCCATGTGGAACTGTGAGGAAATTAAGCTTATTTTCTTTATAAATTACCCAGTCTTGGGTATTTCTTCATAGCAGCATGAAAACGGACTAATATAGTGCCTCAGCAGAAAGGTGTGTTGGCTACAGCTGTGGCATTGAAGAAGAGCAGACTGTAAGACACTCTGCAGCTGTCATCTCACTTGGCTAACATTGGGTCATAAGCAGCCTAACACATGCTCTTTGTTGACTAAGAAAAAGCATTTCTATGGGTCTTATTTTGAATATTTTCCAAAAATTCCATTATGAATTCATTGTTTGTTATTCAAAAAGTATTTTACCACAAACCATGTTACAATTTAATGTATATAATTATGGTTCCACTGGGTTTCATTTTTAAGGGATTTTAGCTTCACCCAACCACTCAGTGAAACATTCTTTTCGTAGCAAGACAATCTAACTTGGAAGAAGAGAAATATATGCACCCCTTCTTGGCAGACTGCTTACGGGCAAAGGAAGCTATAGGGAATGTGAGCAAATGATGTTGCTCTAGAGGTCATCTGGGTGCTCATTTCTTCCTTCTGCTCAGTTCTCAGGAGTATTAGTCCTGGAGCTAGTGCTTGTGGGTCAACAGAAGATTCAACTAAATCAGTATAAAAGTGAGGGTCCAGAGTAAGGTAGACACTTCCCATGACCAGAATTATTAATTTGCAGTAAAGAAAATACTTTTCTTTTTTCTTTTTAAAAAGGGAAGGGTTTTTTTTTCATATTTACATAAAAGTAAATAAATCCTACCTGTAATCACAGCGCTTTGGATGGCTAAGGTGGGAGGATCAGTTGAGATCAGGAGTTCAAGACCAACCTGGGCAACATGGTAAGACCCTGTCTCTTCTAAAGAATTAAAAAAAATTATCCTAGCCAGGTGGTACACATCTTTAGTCCCAGGGACTCAGGAGGCTGAGGCAGGAGGATTACTAAGCCCAGCAGTTTGAGGTTACAGTGAACCGTGATTGCATCACTGCACTTCAGCATGGGCAAGAAAGCAAGAACCTGTCTTTAAAGCAAATAAACAAACAAAAAAGTAAATGACCTCCTATTTAAGTAACTCTCAAACCAGATGCTGTAAAATAAGAAATATTGTGTATGTGAGAGTAAGAGAAAGCCTGCAGAATGGATTCCCTTTCTACCATTTATTTGTAAAAACCATGATTATGGGGATATGGAGCTATAATTCTCTCTGAGATTTGAGAAGAGAGACATAAATATAAATAATAAATATATCTTCTTATATTTATTGAATATCTAAATTCAATATTGAATTTATATTCAAATTCAATAAGCAGCTGTGTGCAGGAGACATACTTAAGATAAATAGTTTGCACACTGTATTAGTCTGTTTTCATGCTGCTGATAAAGACATACATGAGACTAGGTAATTTATAAAGAAAAAGAGGTTTAATGGGTTCACAATTCCACATAGCTGGGGAGGCCTCATAATCATGGCAGAAGGCAAAAGGCACATTTACATGGTGGCAGGGAAGAGAGAGAATGAGAGCCAAGTGAAAGGGGAACCCTCTTATGAAACCATCAGATCTTGTGAGAGTTATCCACTACCATGAGAACAGTATGGGGGAAACTGCCCCCATGGTTCAATTATTTCCCACCAGGTCTTTCCCATACGTGTGGGAATTATGGGAGCTACAATTCAAGATGAGATTTGGGTGGGGACACCACAAAACCATATCATTCCGCCCCTGGCCCCTAGAAAATCTCATGTCCTCACGTTTCAAGATGAATCATGCCTTCCCTACAGTCCCCTAAAGACAACTCATTTCTGCATTAACTCAAAAGTCCACAATCCAAAGTCTCATCTGAGACAGGCAAGTCCCTTCTGCCTATGAGCCTGTAAAATCAAAAGCAAGTTAGTTACTTCCTACATGAAATGGGGAGACAGGCATTTGATAAATACACACATTTCAAATGGGAGAAATTGGCCAAAATGAAGAAGCTGAAGGCCCCAAGCAAGTCTGAAATCCAGCAGGTCAGTCAAATCCTAAAGCTCTGAAATGGTCTCCTTTGATTCCATGTCTCACCTCCAGGGCATGCTGATACAAAAGGTGGCTTCTTATGGTCTTGGGCAGCTCTGTGGCTTTGCAGGGTACAGCCCCCATCCTAGCTACTTTCATGAGCTGGTATTGAGTGTTGATGGCTTTTGGAGGGGCATATTGCAAGCTGTTGGTGGATCTGCCATTCTGAGGTCTGGAGGACAGTAGCCCTCTTCTCACAGCTCCACTAGGCAGTGCCCCAGTGGGAACTCTATGTGGGGGCTTTCACCTCACATTTCCCATCCACACTGCCCTAGCAGAGGTTCTCCATGAGGGCACCACCCTTGCAGCAAACTTCTGCATGGACATCCAGGCATTCTCATACATCCTTTGGAATCTAGGTGGAGGTACTCACACCTCAATTCTTGGCTTCTGTGCACTTGTAGGTTCAAAACCATGTGGAAGCTGTCAAGGTTTGTGGCTTGCACCCTCTAAAGCCACAGCCTGAGTTATATTTTGGCCCCTTTTAGTCATGGCTAGAGTGACTGGGTGCAGGGCACCAAGTCCCTCCTCTGCACACAGTGGGGGAACCCTAGGCCCAGCCCACAAAACCATATTTTCCTTTTAGGTGTTTAGACCTGTGACGGGAAGGGCTTACACAAAGGTCTCTGACATGCCCTGGAGACATTTTCCCCATTTTCTTGGTGATGAACGTTTGGCACCTTATTACTTATGCAAACTTCTGCAGCCACCTTGACTTTTTCCTCAGAAATTGGGTTTTTTATTTTCTATCACTTTGTCAGGCTGCCAATATTCCAAACTTTTATGCTCTGTTTCTCTTTTAAAACTGAGTGTTTTTAACAGCACCAAAGTCACTTCTTGAATGCTTTGCTGCTTATAAATTTCTTCTACCGGATACACTAAATCATCTCTCTCAAGTTCAAAGTTCCACAAATCTCTAGAGCTGGGGCAAAGTGCCATCAGTCTCTTTGCTAAAACACAGCAAGAGTCACTTTATTCCAGCTCCCAACAAGTTCCTCATCTCCATCTGAGACCACCTCAGCCTGGATTTCATTGTCCATATCATTATCAGCATTTTTGTCAAAGCCATTCAACAAGTCTCCAAACTTTCCCACATGTTTCTGTATTCCTCTGAGCCCTCCAAAATGTTCTAACCTCTGCCTGTTACCCAGTTCCAAAGCTGTTTCAATATTATTGGGTATCTTTACAGCAGCATCGCCACTCTACTGGTACCAATTTACTGTATTAGTCTGTTTTCATGCTGCTGATAAAGACATACATGAGACTGAGTAATTTATAAAGAAAAAGAGATTTAATAAACTCACAGTTCCACGTGGCTGGGTTGGCCTCACAATCATGGTGGAAGGCAAAAGGCATGTCTTACATGGCAGCAGGGAACAGACAGAATGAGAGCTATGCAAAAGGGATTTCTCCTTATAAAGCCATCAGATGTCATGAGCTTACTACCACAAGAACAATACAGGAGAAATTACCCCCATGATTCAATTATCTCCCACCGGGTCCTTTCCACACGTGGGAATTATGAGAGCTACAATTCAAGATAAGATGTGGGTGGGGACACAGCCAAACCATATCACAAAAACATTCAAACACATCTTAGTTGAATAAACCTTGCAAAACCCTGTACACCAAATGCCTTGCTTAAGCTGGCCTTCTGTCCCATGGGTCATGCATTCACTGCAGTGAGGATATTGATAGGCTTCTGTAAAGATGACATGGACTTTGGGAGAGATTTTATAATAAAGCTGCCTTCTAGATGTCCAATTTCTAAATCTGCACTAACTTGTTTTCAGAATATAAAATGTATTACTATAATTTAAATTTTACAGTCATATTTTTGAAAGAAAAGGTTTTTAAAAATTTTAGTTTTATTTCAATCTGAAAAAGTAAAACAGTTCATAACACAAAAACCAAGATTCTGTAACAGTGTCAGAAGAATAGTCTTTAACACATATCGAGATTTATATGTATATTTCTGACTAGTTCTCTAAAACCACACTAATAAAGGGCTCGATGTTTTGATGATGATAATAAAGCTATTTTATCCATAAGATATACACTAAAGTGAATATAATTAATTGATTCATTATCTTTTACTAAATCGTTTATATTCATATTTTCTTCCCTACCCAAACAGAATCCTTTAGAACACATTCCACATTAATTTACTTTTACACCACCTACAACTTAAATTAGGGTAAATTATCAAATAATATTAGTTGAAGAAATTCATTTATTTTTACCCTGATTCTGGCTCCCTTTTATGTGTTTGTGGCATGGCTAACAGACAATCTGTGGACCTTAAAATATCTTAGAGAAAATGACAAATTAGAAAATCGTTTAGACATTTTCATCATCTTTCTTCTTAAAATTTTGCACTCAGGAGGATTTCTTCCTACAATTTTCTACTTTTTCTTCAAATTAAGCATTTATATTCACTCCAAATTCTTTTCTATTTGACAATAGATGTAAGTTGATAAATAACTGTAACCTTTTATAAAGCAGCCTTTAACTTTATATATAACAAATACATACTAAAATCCATCCACATTTTGGTCAGCAATGTGTCTTCTTGATCTCTGTCTTAAAAAGAAATAACCAGTCAACCATGCAATTTACTTTCATAATTTTGCCCACAGCACAGCTGTTCTTCATCAGTACATATATTTTCCAGATCAGGGTAAATTTCAAGATAGTAACAATTTTTTTTAAATTAGCTTTTTCTTCTCTGGGCTTAAATAAAAATGATTTTCAGACATTGTTGCAAGCTGATGATCTTTCATCAATTTCTTTACCCAAACTTAAACTTGTGAGAATGTCTGCCGGGCGCAGTGGCTCAAGTCTGTAATCCCAGCACTTTGGGAGGCTGAGACGGGCGGATCATGAGGTCAGGAGATCGAGACCATCCTGGCTAACACGGTGAAACCCCGTCTCTACTAAAAAAAAATACAAAAAACTAGCCGGGCGAGGTGGCCGGCGCCTGTAGTCCCAGCTACTCGGGAGATTGAGGCAGGAGAATGGTGTAAACCCGGGAGGCGGAGCTTGCAGTGAGCTGAGATCCGGCCACTGCACTCCAGCCTGGGCGACAGAGCGAGACTCTGTCTCAAAAAAAAAAAAAAAAAAAAAGAGAATGTCTAAGGCTTTACTTTGTCATCAAGTCAAAACCAACAATGTAGGTGTTATCTTTATCCCAGAAATCATGTCATAGTGAACCAAGATGGCCTGGTATAAGTATAGTATAAGAACTAATTATAAGATGACATGCCAGGAACAGGTTGGCTTTCTAGAGGTTTGTCCAGTCACCTTCTGAACAAAAAGCAGACGAACTTTCTTGTTATCATAAAGCCTTGGTCCCAATCAAAAGGCAAATAGCTCAGTGAGGATGGTACTTAAAACTATCAGCCATTTTTATTTTTGTGTAATAGAGTAAAACAAATTTTAAGACATCTGTAGAAAGAAGAGACTACAAAGACTGAACAACTGAAAAGAGGTAAGAGGTAGCATAGAAAGCAAAAAATAATAATAATAATAATAAAGGATCAGTAAGAGAAACTTGTGGCCAAAGATAAATGTCAAAGACTGTCTCTGGTATCAGCTACAGTTATCAGTTACTAAGATCTATCCACCATACTCATTCTAGTTACCACATTCTACAATAAGTTGACAAGTTAAATAGTAGTCTTTTCTAGGAGTAATACAAAAGATTCTCTTTACTTAAAACCCTAGAGATTAGAAATTAAAAATCAAGAAGAACAAATGAAAACCATAGTTCTAATGCAGAAGTTGGGAGCAGAGTGCCAGTCTATATTAATTGTGTGGTATGTAAAATGGTTTTGAGGAACAACTGTAGAATAATGAAAAGGACTATGATGAATATATTCTCCTATTGGGATGAAGCGCATGTATTACAGAAATAAATGCCAATTTTTTTTCCATACAGGGATTAATTACATGGTCAACAGCTGGAATTTACAAGGAGGCAAATTAAATAAAATAGCAGGCAAGCATGAACTGCATTCCCACAAAAGCCATAAAATGGGAATACCAAGGGAACTGGCAAATGTAATTCTTCACCGATTTTCTTGAACACAGCTTTCCACATACAAGTTGGGGAGTGGAAATTTGTGAGTAGCACACTGTGTGCCACCTTGGAAGGAGTCAATATGAACATTTTTTAAAAATTATTATTTTACTTTAAGTTCCAGGATACATGTGCAGAATGTGCAGGTTTGTTACATAGGTATACTTGTGCCATGATGGTTTGCTGCATCTATCGACCCATCACCTAGGTTCAAGCCCCACATGCATTAGCTATTTGTCCTGATGCTCTCCCTCCTCTTGCTCCCCTCTCAATAGGCCCCAGTGTTTGTTATTCCCCTCCCTGTGTCCATGTGTTCCCATTGTTCAACTCACACTTACGAGTGAGAACATGAGGTGTTTGGTTTTCTGTTCCCGTGTAACTTGGGTGAAGATAATGTCTTCTAGCTTCATCCATGTCCCTGCAAAGGAAATGATCTCATTCCTTTTTATGGTTTCATAGTAGTCCATGGTGTATATGGACCACATTTTCTTTATGCAGTCTATCATAGGTGGGCATTCCATGTATTTTCTATTGTAAATAGTGCTGCAATAAACATATGTGTGCATGTATATTTATAACAGAATTATTTATATTCCTTTGGGTATATGCCCAGCAATGGGATTGCTGGATCAAATGGTATTTCTGGTTCTAGATCCTTGCAGAATTGCCACACTGTCTTCCACAATGGTTGAACTGGTTCACATTCCCACCAACAGTATAAAAGTGTTTCTACTTCTCCACAGTCTCTCCAGTATCTGTTGTTTTTTGAGTTTTTAATAATTGCCATTTGAATCTCTGAGTAGACCAATAACAAGTTCTGAAATTGAGGCAGTAGTAAATAGCCTACGAACAATAACAACAAAAAAGCCCAGGACCAGATGTATTCACAGCCAACTTCTATCAGAGGTACAAAGAGGAGCTGGTACCATTTCTTCTGAAACTATTCTAAACAACTGAAAAGGAGGGACTCTTCCCTAATTGATTTTATGAGCCCAATATCATCGTGACAGCAAAACAAAAAAAGATGGCAGATGCACAACAAATAAAGAAAACTTCAGGACAATATTCCTGATGAACATCAGTGTGAAAATCCTCAATAAAATACTGGCAAAGCAAATCTAGCAGCACATTAAAAAGCACATCCATCACAATCAATTCGACTTCATCCCTGGGATGCAAGGCTGGTTCAACATACACAAATCAATAAACATAATCCATCACATAAACAGAACCAATGACAAAAACCACACAATCATCTCAATAGATGCAGAAAAGGCCTTCAATAAAATTCAACATTTCTTCATGGTAAAAACTCTCAATAAACTAGGTATTGAAGTAATCAAAATAATAAGAGCTATTTATGACAAAACTGCAGTATTAAAATAATAAGAGCTATTTATGACAAAACCACAGCCAATATCATACTGAATGGGCAAAAGCTGGAAGTGTTCCCTTTGAAAAGCAACATAAGACAAGGATGCTCTCTCTTACCCCTTCTATTCAACATGGTATTGGAAGTCCTGGCCAGGGCAATCAGGCAGGAGAAAGAAATAAAGGCAATTCAAGTAGGAAGAGAGGAAGTCAAATTGTCTGTTTTCAGATGACATCATCCTATATTTAGAAAACTCCATTGTCTCAGCCCAAAAACTCCTTAAGCTGATAAACAATTTGAAAATCAATGTCCAAAAATCACAAGCATTCCTATATACCAACAACAGGCAAGTAGAGAGCCAAATCATGAGTGACCTCCCATTCACAGTTGCTACAAAGAGAATAAAACACCTAGGAATACAGCTAACAAGGGGCGTGAAGGACCTCTTCAAAAAGAACTATAAGTCACTGCTCAAGGACATAAGAGAGGACACAAAGAAATGAAAAACGTTCCATGTTCATGGATAGGAAGAATCAATATCATGAAAATGGCCATACTGCCAAAATTAATTTGTAGATTCAATGCTATTCCCATCAAACCACCATTGACATTCTTCACAGAATTAGAAAAAACTACTTTGAAATTCATATGGAACCAAAAAAGAGCCTGTAGAGGTAAGACAATCATAAGCAAAAAGAACAAAGCTGGAGGCATCACGCTACCTGACTTCAAACTATATTACAAGGCTACAGTAACCAAAACAGCATGGTACTGGTACCAAAACAGATATATAGACCAATGGAAGAGAACAGAGACCTCAGAAATAACTCCACATATCTGCAACCATCTGATTTTGGCAAACCTGACAAAAACAAGCAATGTGGAAAGGATTCCCTATCTAATAAATGGTGCTGGGAAAATTGGACATAGGCAGAAAATTGAAACTAGATGTCTTCTTTACACTTCATACAAAAATTAACTCAAGATGGACTTAAAAATTTAAATGTAAAACCCCAAATCATAAAAACCATAGAAGAAAACCTAGGCAATACCATTCAAGATATAGGCATGGGCAAAGATTTTATGATGAAATAGCCAAAAGCAATTCCAACAAAAGCTAAAATTGACAAATTGGATCTAATTAAACTAAAGAGCTTCTACACAGCAAAAGAAACTGTCATCAGAGTGAAAAGGCAACCTACGGAATGGGAGAAAAGTTTTGCAATCTACCCATCTGACAAAGGTCTAATATCCAGAATTTACAAGGTACTTAGCAAACAACCCCATCAAAAAGTGGGCAAAGGATATAAACAGACACTTTTCAATATGAACAATTTTATGCAACTATTTTTAAAAACCTGTGCCTCAGGATGAGAATGTTTCTAATGTACTTGAACTTGAGTGAGGACAACGGATATTTTTGCCACTATTGCCGTTACCATTTCCCAAAGGAATTCTTCCATTTATTTGTTTAATCTTTGGCTACATGAGCTTATTCTGTACCTGCTGCTTCCAAAAGCCTTGAATAGCCAATCAGTTCTTGGGGAACTCAGGGTCAAAGTACAAAATGATTTACAATAACTGTAACTGCGTAATCTGATTTGGTACAATTCAAAAATTTTTCAGTGACCCACTTCCCTTAGGATTCAATCCAAATGCTTTACTATCATCTAAAATATTTGCATGTTATACCCCTGCCTCTCATCCTGATCTCATCTCCTGATACGCTCTCCTCTCTCTCTGAAGGGAGACAGATACACTGGCCTTCTGCTACTTCTTCAAAAGACTGCTTCTAACTTCATGGACTGAAGTTGCTTCTGCCTGGAATGTCATTCCTCTACCCTTTGTACATCTGTCTGTTTTTCACTCTTAGAGTCTGAGCTTATTTTCCTCCTCAAAGAGATCTTCTCTGACCAACTTTTCCAAAGTAGGTCTCCTAATTTTGTCAGAGTTCCATGTGGGTTTTCTTCAGAGTTTATCAATTTGTTCACTTCTAGAATAGCTTCCACTCTGGACTGTAAATGTAGCGAATGTTTTCTTCTAAGTGTCTTATGATTTGGGGTTTTATATTTAAGTCTTTAAGTACATCTTGAGTTAATTTTTATATGAGGTGTAAAGAAGGCGTCTGGTTTCAGTTTTCTGCCTATATCCAATTTTCCCAGCACCATTTATTAATGGTTGAAAGAAGGTACATGTCCTCACTGCCTAATACAGGGTCCAAACATGCTACACTTAAAAGAAAAATAAAAAAAGTCATAAAGTCAGCGTTGTGAGAGACGATGATCACTGGAAAAAAAAAAAAGGAAAATACCAGAGTGCATTGCACAGGGTAGATACGTAACATTTAATGAAAACATTCAGAAGTCTAAGTATTTATGTGTGTGTGCTGAATCGTGATGCAAAATGTGAACTTCAGGGCAAAAAAAAAGCCAGAGCAAAAAAAAAAAATATTGTTTGTTAAGTATTTGTTGAATTAATGACTATTTCTTTTCAAGTGGAAATACCCTACAAGACCTTTCATAGTTAAAACTACTCAGAGTAGAAAGATACTGATGACTATTTTCAGGGGTACTAGAAAGCCTCTTTCCTCAAGAAAAGGAAGCTTGTGCTAGTTACCACCTGAAATTGCTTAAAGCTTCATTCTTTTGCCTTACCCAGTTGTTTCCATTTTCAGTGTAGAAGTTTTTGTGGTATGTAACACTTAGAGACCAGTGATTCAGTACACCTTGATAACCTTAAGAGCTTTTCCTAAAAGAAGGTTTTCACTGAGAGGAGAGGATAAGACTTTCAGGAGAACTGTAACTTTGGAATGGGGATACATCCTTGGCTATGTTGAAGAATGTAAAAAGTACATATTGAGTTAGCTCATACCACATATTTGTCTACTTCAAACTTTGCAAAGGTAGAGTCCTAACGCTTCATGTGGTCAGTCAGAAAGGAGTAGTGATGGAAAGAGAACCAGAGTGTATATTTTAGCTGTATGAGCCAATCTGCTTAATCCTACTGACTTGTATCTAATTAGGTCACTTGCTTCTAGTTCCCATGTAGAAAATAAGAATATACTCCACATATTATAGTGATATTAAACCATATTTTAAAATTTCAGTTGAGTGTCTACTTTTGAAATAAAGAAGAATGGAGGACAATTTGCTTCTATTCAGCGTTGTAACTCAGTTCATAGACTTAAGAATTATTTTAACTCAATATGGTTAAATTTAATTTTTTTTTCAAAATTCCTTACAGAGTAGAAAAAAACAAAATAGCAAACAAATAATTAAAATAAAAGCATTGCTGCCAGATAGGAAGCTCAATATAAATCTATTTTCCTTTGGAGTTCAACTTGCTGGGGGGATAGTCTTTATTCACATTCCACACAAGCAACCATCATCCACACCCACTTTCTTTTTAAAGGAAAACATTTACTTTTGTGACTTGGTCATAATGAAATACAAAGGACCTCTTTGTGTGTGAAAATGAAACTGGGTGTGAGCCTTTTAAGGAAAAATTAAAGAAGGATGTGTATGTAGGGGGTGAAATTCCCAAGTCTTGCTGAGTTGATCCTGCCTACCTCCTACTTAGAAACCAGGCTATTCTGTGTGGCAAGGCCCAGATGTTGTGTGTCAGGGAGCAAAACAGCACCTCCAATGGATCACTGCCAGGTCATTCCAACAGAGCCAGGCTCAGACTGCTCACTGCACCAAGTTACAGTGCCCGGCACAGAGGCACAGAGAGAATCTCAGCCAGGCAACATCTAATAGATGCTTTCTACAAGGCTAACTCGTATCTTCCTGAAATTTGGGGGTCATATTTATATTTTCAAACAGAACAAGAGCTTGAAGTTAAGAGTAAGGAAGATGGGGAAACCTAGTTGAAATGACTTATGTGATCTGGGGGAAATTTGGACAGAATTGGTGCCGTTGTGAATGCAGTATTTCAGGAGGGCAAAACAAACGTTGCAAAAATATGAAAAGAAACGGCACTTTCAAGGCAACTTCCAGAATTGGAGATTCTAGGAACTGATTTCTAACAACTCTTCTACACTCCTCCTGATTCCAACATTTTCCCAAACTTTTGCCTTCTCTTTGCCATCCTCAGTTACTCCCAGCCCATCAAGTCATTCTCTGCAGCCCATAGACATTTGTGGTCAAGCTTCTTCTGAAACTAACCTTCATTTCCTCCCATTGTCCTCTAACTTGTACTATTGTCCTTCTTTCCACTGGCAAATTTCTTAAACAGGTGGTCTGTGCTGTGCCTCTATGTGTTCTGAAGCCACTACAGTCACAGTGCTATTTGCTATGAAAATTCACCAAATAATTCCTGATGCATAAACTTTACAGATCTTTTCTCAGCCTCAGACCTCTTGTCCGCTCTGAAGCAATTAATACTACGCATCTCACATCTGTGTTCTGATGATCAATCCTCTCTTATCCTCTTCTAGTTTTTTAGATACTGTGATCACAGTTTATCTCATCTCTCTTTAGATGCTGCTTATCTGTTCCTTTTGCTATCTTCTTTTTTTTTTTTTTTTCTAATGTTCACTCTATCATCCGTCTGCAGGGTCTCTCATGACTGCCAGATTCATCTTTGATTAGGCCACACATCCCATGTCCACCCTGCCCCTCCCTTCTTCTATAGTGGACCCCCATTCCCATCAATCACCCACAGTAATTATTTGAAACATTTAATCATATAATGTCACCTCTCCACTCAAAACCCTTCAGTGGCTTCGTATCTCAGGCAGAGTCAAAGCCAAGTTCCTTACAATCCCAATAGGATCCTGTGTGATCTGGCCCAGGCTGTGTCCCTGAGCTGAGGCCTCTGCCTCTGGCTCACCGTCACTGCACTCACCCCTTCAAGGCCTGTCTTAGTGCGTCTGCAGCTCTGCTTCCGCTCCCTAGAAGGATTTTCCCTGTGATTATTCAGGAGGCTTGAGCACAAAATTTAAAACAGATGCCTATCACTCCCTATCCATATTTCTTCTGTATTTGCTCAAAAAGATTTATAATTATCTAATATTTTTTATTTCTTTATTTATTTTAGAGTCAGCATCTGGCACTGTGACATAGGCTGCAGCACAATGGTGCAATAATGGGGCACTGCAGCTTCAGCTCCCAAGCTCCAGTGATCCTCCCACCTCAGCCTCCCAAATAGCTGGGACTACAAGGGTGAACCACACTGTGCCTGGCTCTCATATTTTTTATTTATTTACTTTTCTCCCCCAACTGGAATAAAAGTTACATGAGGGTAGAAACTTTTGAGTGCTTTGTTAATGGCCAAATCTCCAGTGCCTATCATAGTGCTTGACATAGAGTAGGTGCCCAATAAGTATTTGTTGAATGAATGAATATTAAAATTAATGTGGAAAATATATGGGTCTATTTTCTGGCTCTCTATTTTGCTTCATTGATATATGTATCTATCCTACCACACTGTCCTGTATATAATAGTTGTATAGTAAGTCATGAAATCATGACTTTCATGTAAGTCTTTCAACTTTATCCTTCTTTTTCAAGATTGTTTTGGCTTTTCCAGTGCCTTTGTCTTTCCATATAAATTTTATAATCAGCTCATCAATTTCTTTTAAAAAGTTGTCTAGGATGTTGCTTGAAATTACATTGATATAGATCTCTATGTATAACTAGAGCCGACTGCACACCCATTGGAATGGCTAAAGCTTAAAACCTGAAAATGCTAAGTGTTGGTAACAATGTTAGGCTAGTGGAACTTTTATATATTGCTGGAAGAATGCAAAATTGCACAACTACTTTTGAAACCATCAGGACAGTATATTATGAAGTTATACAAGCACTTACCATGTGGCCCAGCAGTCTCACTCCAAGGTATTCACTCGCCCAAAATGAAAACATGTTTCATACACAGGCTTGTATGAAAGTGTTCATAGGAACATTATTGAGAAATAGCCTCAAACTAGAAATAACCCAAATGTCTATCAAGACATGAATGGATAAGCAAGTTAAATAGTACCATCCACTTCGATACAATGCATGAAAAGTGAGTGATAACAAGGAGCAAAATATTAACACACTTGACAACATGGATGAATCTCAGAAGCATTATGTTAAGCAAAAGGAGCCAGATATGAGATACCATGTATTGTATGATTTGATTTACACAATATCTCCACAAAACAGAAATATGTAGAAATAGAAAGATCCGTGGGTGCTTGGGGCAGAGAGTGGGACGAACAGGATGAATAGCAAATGAGCCTAGAGGATCTTACTGGGGTGATGAAAATATTCAACAACTTATTTTTGGTAGTGGTTGCACAACTCAGTATATTTATTAAAAATCATTGAATACACTTAAAATGGGTGAATTCTATGATATATAAAATATGCCACAATAAAGTTATAAAAAACATGCCAAATGAAAGATAGCAAGCATAATATTACTGCATCCTGCATAATTCTATTTATATAAAATTCTAGAAAAAGTTGAACTGCAGTGACAGAAGGTTGGGGAACTGGCTTGACAGGCAATGTTTTTGGGTGAGATATTCCATTTTACATCTTATTTTGCTGGTGGTTACATGGCCTGTATACTACTACCCAACTTCATCAAACTGTGCATTTAAATTGGTGAGTTTTATTGTGTCCAAATTTTACCACAAAATAAGCCAAATAATACTTATATGTAGTTAATTCTGAAATTTTGTTTCAATTATTCTTAGTTAACATTTTTTTCTATATTTAAAAATTGCATGTTTAAAGTTCTTAGTGCTTATTTGAGATGTATTTAATTCACTTGATCCTAATTGTTCAGATAAGATTACAGAGTAAGGGAACTTACCGGAGGTTGTCAATCACTTTTAAATTATAAATGTCTGTGAAATTGTCAAAAGAGGAAAATAAAAAAACATATAAAGCTTTCTTAAGCAAATGGCAAGATTCAAAAATACTCCAAAGTTTAGTACACATTTCTGCATATTTTGCCTCTCTTCCCATTGATGGAAAAAATATTAGAAAAGAGCGGTAAAATCTAATTGGAACTTCAAAAATGACACAAATATCTATCAGTAGGAAACTGGAAAGACACACTGTGATCGATTCATACAATAGAGTACTACTCAGCAAGAAAAAAGGATGAATTATTAATACAATATTGATTACTCACAGAAGCATTTTGAGTGAAAAAAATCAAATATAATGTATAAACATAATATGATTTTATTTATATCAAGTTCGAGAACATGCAAAAATGAATTTGGGGAGATATAATTCAGAATAGTGGTTGCTTTTTGGTAAGGATGGGATTGAGTGGAAAGTAGCAGAAGGAAACCTTCTAGACTCGTGGCAATAAGTATTTTATACCTCAATTGGGTTGCTGGTTACATGGGTGTCTACATTTGTCAAAACTGTGAATTTTATTATATAAATTTATAACCATATTTTAAAAATTGGCTCTCATGAGGCTAGGTCTCTAACGGTTAGTAAATTACCAGGAAACATGAAAGTGAGGGAAAATGTACAGACATTAATTATATCATTCTATTAGGAAACTCGTAAAGTATAAAGAGATATGTGGAAATAATAAAACTATACTCTAAAATACACCATATACAGTAAGTTTTGGGGTAATAATTGTTGACCATTTCAAGGAGGAATATAAAATATAGCTATAAAAATGGACAGAAGAGATTAAATTCTGCCAATGAAAAATTGAAATTAAGCATGAGAAAAAGACAATGTGGAAAAAGCAAAGACAGATGAGAAAACATTAGATGTCATATAGGTCATATATTAAAGAAAAAAATGTAAATTAAAGAATAAAAATAGAATCAATACTCAATAATGTGGTTAAAACGTTCTTAGATATTTAAAAATCAGTGATACTTAGAAAGGAAAGCACTTACCTTGTCTTAAATAAAATAAACATTAATCAACTCTAAAGTGCTGTTCAAATTCAAGAAAAAGAGAGTCCCTTACTTGTGCAATGGAAGAGTAAAATAAAGATTAATTCAAAGGAGATGAAACATGTACAATGCTATGGGAAAAATTATGCCTTCTTAAGTAGCTGATATGGCAATGCCTTTTGACAGAGATTTAGCTTTTCCAGAAAATGTTTGCTAAGAGTGGGGTTCAAGAAGTAACAAAGCAAGAAGGTTCATGAGGCGATGATCAGTTGGGGAGAAACTGGCATTTTTGGAGATGACATCTAGGAGTAGGGAATAAGAAGGAGCACAGTAAGACTTACCACTGACTTTGCAACAGAAATAATGTGAGTCAGAACACAACAAAATGACATTCTGAAAGTACTGGAAGAAAATAACTTCCAGAGGTTATTTACATTCTCAGCAAAAATAGCTTTATAAAGATGAAGATGAAACAAAGATATTCTCAGAGAAAATTGAGAGATTGTGTATAGAAGACAAATTATAGGGAATTCTTCAGACAGAAGGATAATAATCATAGAGGGACATTTTAAAAATGCAAAAAGAAAGAAAAATTGAAAAAATAAATTGGCATATAAAAGAAATAAATATTAAATACCTATTGACCATAAAAAACAGTAATAGTAATATTACTGTATTGTGGGGTTTAAAATATGTATAATAAAATACTGTCACAATAATGCTAAGGGGTACACAGGGTCAAGGTGTTCTAAAAATCAAGTAATACCAGGAAAATGGCAAAATTTAAAATATTAGACTATAGTAAGTCAAGGGTGTCTGTTGTCATATCTAACATAATATAATAGATAGTAAAATAATATGTACTTAACAAGTTAACATATGAAATAAATGGAAAAAATGTTTAATACAAGGAATACAAGACACGAAACTAAAGAAACACAAAACAGGTGGGTCAAATGAGAAAAAAATTATTAAGATAATAGATACAACCCAATGAAATTGTAACTTTATTAAAAGAAAAATCACTGAAATTCCAAGTACTTCTCTTTAAACTATGTGGGGGCATCACATATAGTTTTCTGCTCTGTATCCATACCCATGGCTTTTCTTTAAAATTATTCAGTGCTCATACCAAGGCTTGCCTATTCCCGAATTATTTTTCTCTCTTTGTACTTTTTATTTTTAGGTCATTTTGTTATCAAAATTATCTATGGACATAGTTTTAAAAGGCAAATGCTGCACACACGCACACACACACACACAAAGCTGACTAAAAATTGTATCTAGACTATATTATGAACTTTTTTTTTTTTTTTTTTTTGAAATGGAGTCTTGCTCTGTCGCCCAGGCTGGAGTGCAGTGGCGAGATCTCGGCTCACTGCGAGCTCCGCCTCCCGGGTTCCCGCTATTCTCCTGCCTCAGCCTCCCGAGTAGCTGGGACTACAGGTGCCCGCCACTACTCCCGGCTAATTTTTTGTATTTTTAGTAGAGACGGGGTTTCACCGTGTTAGTCAGGATGGTCTCAATCTCCTGGCCTCGTGATCCACCCGCCTTGGCCTCCCAAAGTGCTGGGATTAACAGGCGTGAGCCACTGCGCCCGACCCTATATTACGAACTTCTACAAATAATAAGAAAGAAACAGAAGACAGGTAACACAATAGAAAGTGGGCCAAATGGTTTTATTTAGCACTTCATAAAAAAGGACATCCAAGTTGGTAATAAACATATGAAAAGATGCTCAACTCTCTTAGTCATCAGCGAAATGCAAATTAATCAGAATGAATAAAATTAAAACGACAGAAAATTCAGAGGGGCAACTGGAATTCTCATATATTCCAGGAAGAATTATAAATTAGTACAACTTCATTGAAAACAGTTGGTAGTACCTATCAGAGCTGAGTATGTACTTACCCTATGAGCTGGTAATTCCAATCTGAGGAATATTGTGTGTGTGTGTGTGTGTGTGTGTATACATACACATATGTGTGTGTATATATATTGTTAGGTAGGAGGATCAGCTATAATATTTTCAGGGACCAGTGCAAAATGAAATGAAGGATTCCTGTCGAGGAGAAATTAATAACATATAGTATTGTCAACCGAAATCTGGAGGCTTTAATGCAAATCTCTTAGTAGACTGGAAGGAAAAAGTAATTAAGGATAGCTCAGGAACTAAACAATTACTATAATAGATCTCTTTCTCTTTTTCACACACACGCACACACACACACAAACACACATTTTCTACGGAAATACACATGAAACATTTATAAATGTTACTTACCACATACTACACTTCAAAGGATAACCAATACATTCTAAAATAGCAAAAGTTGTACAGAATACATTCAAATATATTCCCTTCTCTCAGTGAAAAAAATACAGAAATAAATAGTAGAGTTCCAAAAGTCTCACCACCTGTCAATGTAAAAATTCTGCTTTACACCATTTGAGTTTTATTAAATTAAGAACAAAATTTCAAAATATATTTAAAGTAACAAAAATGAAGACTCTGCATAATATAGCGCTCAAAGAAAAATCCGTAGAGTTGGGCCAGGCGTAGTGGCTCACTTTAGGGGACCGAGGCGGGTGGATCACCCAAGATCAGGAGTTCAAGACCAGCCTGGCCAACACAGCGAGACCCTGTCTCTACTAAAAATACAAAAATTAGCTGGGTATGGTGGCAGGTGCCTGTAATTCCAGCTACTCAGGAGGCTGAGGCAGGAGAATCACTTGAATCCGGGAGGTGGAGGTTGTGGTGAGCCGTGATCGTGCCATTGTACTCCAGCCTGGGCGACAAGAATGAAACTCTGTCTCAAAAAAATAAATAAATAAAAGAAAGAAAATATCCATAGAGTTAAACAATTACATTAATGGTGAAGAAAAGGCTTGCAAACACATTACTAAACATTACACTTCTGAAGTTTGACAAAAATCCAAAATACTTAATATTAGAATTTGACAGATATAAAACAGAATACATATGAACATATGATAGATGATAGTGAATCCATTCAAGATGGAAAGAAATGACACATATAAAATTATAATGCAAATTGGAAAAAGAATAGATAAATAATATTAAGATTTAAAAAATTATTTAGCACTATGCAAATGTATTTGAAAACCTGGAGGAAATGATTGATTTTCCAAGAAACTGAAGTCACCAAGACCAACTCCCGTAAGAGGCAGAAATATTTAATAATGAAAATTACCTAGGAAGAAAAGCAGAATGTGTTTGGAGTATAATCCCTTCCCCGAAGGCATCAGAATAAAACTGTTTAATGGATGGAGGCACTATGAATGTACAACTCCAACTTTGTTTAAACTTTTTCTAAAACAGAGAGCTCTGAATTCTTTTCATAAAGGAAGTTGGCATAGCCATGATACTAAAACCTGAACAAAAGGATACAAATACAGAACATCAAAGATCAGATCTTTTATGAATATTTGTGAAAACATCCTAAATAAAAAATTTAAAAATAATATCCAATAATAATCTATCACCAACAAATAAGATATTGTTAATATAACATCATAATCATGGTGAAGAAGAAGAAATGATCATTTTCTCAGGTGGTGAGTGAAAAAAATAATAAAATCCAACACCCATTTTGGATAAAACTCTTATTAAATTGGAAAAGAGGCTTACTTTCTTTACAATACCTTATGGTATTTTTCCTGTTAGAAAATTTTGCTATTTATGTAATCAGGTCCATCTTAGATGTTTCTCATCACAATATTGAAAATGCATATACCCCTTAAGCCAGAAACATTTCTTCTTAGATCTGTCTTACAAAGAAACTTTCATATTTGAAAACAGATATGTATACAAGTGGTTATTGAAGCCTTGTTGCTCACAGATTTTAAAAATTGAAAGAACAAAATGTTCATCAGTGAGGAAATAATGAAGCACATTATGATTTATTCATACTTTGGAATAATAAAAAAGTCATTTAAAAGTATAAGGTAAAGACTTTCAAAACATGTTTTCATGTATTAGTCATTTAATTAAACATAAATGTTAAAGAATGCAAAAATATCCTCAGGAACTCTTACAGCCACTGAGTCTGAGGAATAAAATATTGATGTCCCATAAATAAAAATTCAATTTTAGTTTTAAAAACTAAATGAACGAAATCAACACTTTTGAAGGAATAAAGCATTCCTTTAAGAAATACATTTTAATTAAACATGCAAAAAGAATGTAAAACTGTGTAATGTAATAGTATGATTGTTTAGGAAAGAAGGCAAATGTGACCAAGATGACCAAGTAATGATAAAGTGCCTGAAAAAATCAGGTAATACAGAATGAATGACACAGAAACACAGAGACTGGTTTTAATACGATTTCAAACTTTGGGAAATCGCCAAGAACCAAAAAGACTATGCTAAAAAAATTTAGAGCTGTTGTTCCTATATAGAACCCTATGCGAATGTGAACTTTTGTGAAACAGTTGTTGAAATGTTTATAGTCTCGGGGTAGTGTGTGTGTGTGTGTGTGTGTGTGTGTGTGTGTGTGTGTAAATTGAGCACAATAAAAATGTAGACTCCATAGGAAATTTTGGTGTCATATTTTTACCTAGACTTACATCAGTGACCTCACCAAATAAACACTGAAGTTTTACAAAGACAGATAATGTTCTGTGATGATCTCTCTTTGGTTATTATACTAGGGCGATGATGCCACCATCAACTGGTGGTGATAGTGCTGGTTTCCAAATCATCCCTAAACACCGGGGCAGTGGGTCTTTAAGTACTGGTCTATAGGAAGATAATATCTCTACATCATAATAATGATTAATATTAATATAGATTATTGATAGGTCCATTCTTAGAAACTTGTAGAATAAGAATTTCATGGAAAGGGTGGTAGCAGAAGATGAAGGGAGAATAAATCCTACCTAATATTCAGTGAACCCTAACTATGAACCACAAAACTTTTGAGGGATTTCATAAATATGAGGTAGTTACAACTACTGCCCTCTCCTTACAAATGAGGTAATTGTGCCACAGAAAGGTTAAAGACTTGCCTAGGGATGTAACCTCCCAACAGGTTCACCTGGCCCATTGCCTGGACAGAACCAATTTATCAAGGCACGGGAATTGTAATGGAGAGAGAGTCATTCATGCAGAGCTGGCTGTTTGGGAGACCGGAGTTTTATTACTACTCAAATCAGTCTCCCTGAGCATTCTGGGACCAGAGTTTTTAAAGATAATTTGGTGGGTAGGATCTTGGAAAATGGGGAGTGCTGATTGGTCAGGTTGGAGATGGAATTATAGGGGGTCGCAGTGAGGTGTTCTTGCTGTCTTCTGATCTTGGTGGGATGGCAGGACTGCTTGAGTCAGATTACTGGTCTGGGTGGTGTCAGCTGGTGCAATGAGTGCAGGGTCTGCAAAATATCTCAAGCACCGATCTCGGGTTTTACAATAGTGATGTTACCCCCAGGAGCAATTTGGGAAGGTTCAGACTCTTGCAGCCAGGGGCTGCATGACCCCTAAACCATAATTTCTATTCTTGTAGCTAATTTGTTAGTCCTATGAAGGCAGACTGGTCCCAAGGCAAGAAGGGGGTCTTTTTGGGAAAGTGCTATTAACAGTTTTGTTTCAGAGTCAAATCATAAACTAAATTCCTTCCCCAGGTTGTTCGGCCTGCACCCAGGAAGGAACAAGGACAACTTAAAAGTTAGAAGCAAGATAGAGTCGGTTAGGTCTGGTATCTTTCACTGTCATAATTTCCTCTGTTACAATCTTTGCAGAGGTGGTTTCAGGGACACACAGCTAGTAAGGTGCAGACCAGGAATTTGAACCCAGAACAGCTCTAGAGTATACCTATTTAACCGTGATGCAATACTGTCTCTCAAATGGGAACTACCTTTATAATGAGACAAAACTGGGCAAGAATAGCTCATAAAGAAAAGTAAAAGGTTGTGGAGAAGGCAAACAGCTCTCGAGCTGTTCATGCTTTACAGTCATAACTGCTCTCTGAAAGGAACGTGTGCAGATGTTCTGACTTGCACCTAGCCAATTTATTACCAAGTAGATTTAATTTATAAATAGCATAAGGAAATCATTTTTATGTGTCTTCTTGTTGCTCTGTTCTAGAATATTGCACTGGGAATCAGTGTTGTGGAATTTCTTTCAGGTATGTAGTAGGACATAGCAGTCCACGGTATAGCTAAAGGAAATACCCAGAAAAAGGGGCAAATATAATTTGAACACCAGAGGTCTATAAAACTCTTAATCTCTACGGCCGGGCGCGGGGGCTCAAGCCTGTAATCCCAGCACTTTGAGAGGCCGAGACAGGCGGATCACGAAGTCAGGCGATCGAGACCATCCTGGCTGACCCAGTGAAACCCCGTTTCTACTAAAAATACAAAAAACTAGCGGGCGAGGTGGCGGGCGCCTGTAGTCCCAGCTACTCTGGAGGCTGAGGCAGGAGAATGGCGTGAACCCGGGAGGCGGAGCTTGCAGTGAGCTGAGATCCGGCCACAGAACTCCAGCCTGGGCGACAGAGCGAGACTCCGTCTCAAAAACAAAAAAAAACCTCTTAATCTCCTGTGAGTATGAAAATAACCAAAGGAAAAGTTACATATCTTGTGACCTTTAAAAAATACAAAAAAATATATAAATATACAGGTATATGCACACATAGTTGTCCCCCTTTGTCTGCAGTTTCAGTTACCTGCAGTCAACTGCGGCCTGAAGTATATTACACTGTTGCGTGCCGTTCTGAGTGGCGTGATGAAATCTCCAGCCACCCGGCTCCGCTCCTGAGACGTGAATCCTCACCGTGTGCGCCCTCTCTGTGCTGCACACTCTCCCCTCTGGGCAGCAGCTTTGTAGCCATCTTGGTTATGAGGTGGACTGTGGCGGTATCTTACGCTTGTGTTTAAGGAACCCTTATTTGACTAAATAATGGCCTGAAAACATGAGAGTAGTGATACTGGCAATTTGGATACGCCAAAGAGAAGTCTTAAAGTGCCTTCTTTAAGTGAAAAAGTGAAAGTTCTCAACTTAATAAGGAAGAAAAAATTGTATGTGGAGGCTGTTAAGATACGCAGTAAGAAATAATCTTCTATTTGTGAAATTGTGAAGAAAAAAAGAAATTAATGCGAGTTTTGCCATCACATCTCACACTGTAAAAATTACAGCTACAGCATGTGGTAAGTGCCTAGTTAAGATGGAAAAGGCATTGAATTGGTGGGTGGAAGACATGAACAGGAATATGATCTGATTGACGGCAATCGAGTTTGGTACTATTTGCGTTTTAGGCACCCACCAGGGGTCTTGGAAGGTATCCCTGTGAATAAGGAGGGACTACTCTATAGATTTATATTTTAAGAGCATTAAATATTTCCTAAATTCTTAGATATCTAAAATTTTGTATTATTGATGGAAAGTTTAAATAATAATGCAAGGTAAAGAATCTTCTTGAGAGTTTGAGCAAAAGACCAAACATATGTAAGTAAGGTTAATACAAAAAAAAAAAACCCACAAAGCATTATCTCCCAGTACTTTCAAGGCAAGCCATTCAAACCAGCTTCAAATAATAAATTATATTTTACATAGGAAGCTGATTCATTTGGTTAAATGTTACTAATATCAATGAGGCAAGCAATGAGGGACAAAAAGATGGTCATCAGAACACCTTGAGAGGTTGTTAGAGAAAAGTGACTTCACAGAGGGGAAGCTTTGCAGGAGGGTGGAGAAGATGACCTAGGAAGTCTTTTGCGGTCTCATTAACTGTGCTTTTTAGATTTGGCTTTTCTCACATTGTCGTTTGTCTCCTCTTTGGTGCTGTGTTATTCCAGGCTCCCCATGGAGTAAGGCCTCTCAAGTTAAATCTGGAAGTAGATAATTTCTTTGCCAAGAGTTTGCCCGATTCAGGTCTAGACCAGTTTAATTTAACTCTCTTTCTTCTGCCTTTCCAAAGCTTGAGAAAACTCCAGGGCATTCTTTTTAAGCATAATTAACAACACTCAGAACCACAAACTGAGCGTGGATATTGTGAGTTTTACTTGCATCATAAACTTAGGGAATTAAAGTGGTTGCCTGCTTTCTGGAAAATGGCAATTGGAAACAACTCTAGTTTAATATAACACAAAAATTATTTTATGTGAGAACACAGCATTCTCTATAGTGAGTTTCGTTCTTGGCAAAGGATATATCGTGGAGCTGGCTTGATCCTTGAGCCCATCTGGAGGGAGTGGTCACTGAAATGTATGTGCTGGAGTCTGTGTCTCCAATGTTGCATGTTTTCTTTTCAAACATCCTATTTCTTTAAGGGGAACAAATGTTTTCTCCACAAAGGCTGCCTCTGCCTCCCGCCTGGCTGCTCAGGTTTCTGCCTTCCTTTTGGTTACCGTGTGGCTGGTGAGTTCTCAGTGTCCCAAAGGGGCACTCGGCACTAGCTGTTAGGGCTGAACAAACAATCCCAGCCGAAACCAGAACAGAATCTCAGCGCACTGCTTTCACCATCATGGTCTTCAGCTCTGTTTCAGTTTTCCTTGCCAAAATAGATATAATATCAAACATTGAGGTGCTGCCAAATTCAGCAGTGAAACAGACTCACAATAATTGCTGCCGTTTATTGAGTGCTTTTAGGTGCCAGGCCTTGTACCCTGAAGTTTATGTAAACCACACTGTGTTTAATCCTTGCAACAATACTATGAGGTAAGCGCCACTATTTCAGTTTTATGTTCACTGTAAGGGAGGTTTAGAGACCCAGAGACATCAAGGAAATTGCCTATGGTCACAGGTCATAAGTGGCAGTGTCCTAATGTTTCCCCAACTTATCACTCAGCTTTCTCTTTTTCGTGTCTCAAAATAACTTACAGCAACTTCTTGATCTGGAACCTGCAGATCATTCATTCAGAGTGAACTAACATTTATGGAGCCTCTGTCACTTGGGAGGCTTTGAGCCAGGCATGAGGGACAGAGTGTGAACAGAGTGGACACATCCCTGACTGAATAGAGGTCTTTCCAGCCTCATCTGGTACTACTCTCCATCGGCAGCAAATGCTCCAGGCACACCACAGGACTTGAAGTTACTTAATAACATCCAGTGTCTCCTCACCTCTGTTTCTGTGCTGTTGCTTCTGCCCCAATCTCCTACCCTATGGTCCTCTGCTTTGCTGGCTCCTACTCCTCATTCCTGATTCTGTGCACAGATCTCTGCTCCATGCAGCCTTCTTTGAACTCCCTAGTTAGAGTTAGGTCCATTTCCTCTATATCAGAACTCTCACACATTTCAGATGTCACCGTGCCTGTCTGCTTATGTGTTGTCTGTGGCTGCTTTCATACTACAATGGGAGACTTGACAGTGGCAAAGGGTGTTGGCAGACTTTTACTAGAGAGTCAGATGGTCAATATAGCTTAGGCTTTGTGGGTAGGTGGTCTCTGTAATGGAAATACTGGGGAGGTAGGAAATGTCCAGTCTCTATCTGTGGACACTGTAATGACCATGATATCTGGTTTGATGGATCACATTCCCTAACGGTTATTTTATGAATTAGAGGTTAGAGTAGGCCAGAGGCTGAGGATAAAATATGTCGATTTTACTGGGGAAGCAAGACGGTCACAATGAGATGAGAACATACTGCATTTTACTTTGTTACCATGTTCAAGTGACTTATTCTCTTATCTGTGAAATCTACCCCATCCTCTCTCTGTCTCTCTTTCTCTCTCTCTCTCTCTCTCTCACACACACACACACACACCCACACACACACACACAGAGTTTTAAAGAACTTTGGAATTCTAAGTTATGAAAACTCATATTTCTTATCTATTTTTTTAGTCTATTCATCTAAGAAACATATATAAAGCATCTAATACTTCTAGGTTCCAGAGTAGGAAATGAAAATACAGCAATGAATAAGACCAGTGCTTGCCCTCAAGAAACCATTTAATAGTATGAATTTCATACGCTTTTTAAAGCTGCAGATAGAAAATCTTTTAAAAACTAGTTTTAATTTTTTTATCTTACTTGTGCCAAAAATGCCTCCTTCTTGTAGTAATTTTGGAGCAAACATCCCGTTTCACCAGTTCCATAGCAACTTTATAGAATTTGATGATATTCTTGCTGAGTTTCTGGTTTTTTTTTTCGGGGATTTACCCATTCTAAATGTTTTAGTCTTCACAGAGTGGCTGCCCACCTCTCCTATTTTGATGATGTAGAGGACATGATTGACCTTTCAGTGTGCATATCAAGTTTGTGTTCTCAGAGTATTTTTACTGTCATTTCAGGTTTCTTTACTGGGTTGCAATTGGTAGAGAATATATTTTATTTGACTCTTTGCTCACAACGGTTCCTAAGACCTCCCTCTAGTGTTAGCTCATTCACCTGTCTACTTGCTACTTATAAAATTTAGGTGGAGTTCATAATTTTAGAGATTATGCTAGAGAATCCCTTTATTCAGTAATCTATGCAAATAATACAAGAAATGAATTTTAGTATTAATCCTTGAGAAAAATTATCATCCAAACAAGCATCTGTTTATTTCAGCCCCTTGCTTCCTGTCCACAAATTAACATCCTCTTCATGAATCAAATCATCTCTAACATGGTTTCAATCTTGTCTCTTTTTCTATGTTAAACACCTACCTGGGAGCTTTCTTTAAAAATATTGAATAATTTTTTAAAAATTATTTTAAAAAACAATTTTAAAATATTTTTTAAAATTATTTAAAAATAATTTAATAAGTTTTAAATTATTAAATTTAAAATTATTATATTTTAAATAATTTTTAAATGATTTCCCAGGTGCTGGGAACCCACCTCTTGGGAGACACACTGGTTTTGGATGACTGCTATGGCCCAAATACCTCTTACACGTATGGTGGCTAAATGTCAGCCGTGCACCACAAAAGAAATGAAATGACATGATTTCTATGGTAGTTTTTTGAAGAGTCTTAGATTTTATACCCATTGAAAAATCAAAAATATGTTTCAGTTTTATAAAGAGAAAAGATTAGAGCCCACTTCTCCAATCCCTAACTTACTTCACTGCCCCACTCCCCCCAAAAATCTCAAAATGTGCCTTTTATACTCTCTGTCTTCTTCTTCTTCTTAAATAGGGTCTCACTCTGTTGCCCGGGCTAGAGTGCAGTGGTACAGTCACAGCTCACTGAAGCCTCAATCTGCCAGCCTCAAACTATCCTCCCATTTCAGCCTCCTGAGTAGCTAGAACTACAGGTGTGCATCACCACACTTGGATTTTTTTTTTACTTTTATTATTTTTTTTTTGGAGATTAGATCTCACTATGTTTCCTGGGCTGGCCTTGAACTCCTGAACTCAAGCAATCCTCTTACCTTAGCCTCCAAAAATGCAGGGATTATAGGAGCGAGCCACCACTCCCAGCCTCTTCTTTCCTTTTATAATTTTCTTACCCTATCAGAAGAGTCCATTTTAGGAAGGTCTTTAGACTCCATAATTACAATCAAAACACAATCAATAACATTTATTTTCAAATCTTTTCTGATTCATTTTAGAATATTATGAAAATATTAATCTCTTAATTAGAACTCTTTTACTAGAAAAGTGCTCCAAATAAACTCAGAATAAATAACTCTGTTTTTCTATGACCTGCCTATTTGAAGTTATTATAAACTAACATCTGGAGGCCAGTGCCTCCTACTCCAGGAAGCTTCCCATAATTTACTGTCTCCTCACATCTTGACACAGCACCTCTCCCAAAGACACACCCTGTAATTGTCATATTTGAATCTGTTTTTAAAAATTATTTAAGTCTACTTTCGGGTGTATTTTTTGTATTTATGTATTCAACAAATATCTAGGGAGCACCTATTATGTGCCAGATCCTAGATCATGTTCTGGATGCTCAGAGTATATAATTGAAGAAGAATCCTATAAATTCCTTGCCCTCGTGGAGCTTATGTCTCAGTACATTGCTTCGTATTATAATAGTGCTGTCTGTGCAATGGTAGAGGCTGTATCTCTCCATGTTTAATTTCTAATGTTTTGCTTTATGACACCTAATACATTAATGTCCAATAAATACTAATGGTTGTTTGGCTTCCAGTGTTGTTTTTGCTGCCCACAGCCATTCACATTCTTCTGATAACAATACCCCAGGTTTCTTTTGGGAAATTCACAGAAAAACCTCATGGTTAAGTATCATTACCTGAAATTGCCTATGCTAAAATCTTGGCATGGCTATTTACCATCTCTGGACCTTGCTTAAAGTGCCCAGCTTCTCAGTATCTCAGTTTTCTCATACATAAAATGGTGCCATTGACAGAACCAGCTCCCTAGGGCTGTTATGAGCATTGAATGAGCTAATGCCTACTGCCTGTAAAGTGCTCAAGATGGTGCTAGACCACAGTGAAATGCTACGTAACTATTTTCCTTTATGATTATTACTAATTCCTTTTTTGGGGAGCAATTATTTTGGGGACAATCAATCTCCCCTTCCCAGCTTTTTAAGAGCTGCACACATGACCTTCCCAGGACTTTAAATCTTGGCGCTTTTTTATCCCATGGGCAGTGCCCTGATAATTATCCCTTAGTTTCTGCTACTTAGGTCTCCAGAGGTGCCCTGGTTACTGACCTTTCCAAGACTTGCTCTTCAGCCCCCTATGGCTTTCAAGAGCTATTTTATACCCTTGCAATAAAATCTTTGTTTTCTTAAGTTAGTCAGCATCTGTATCAGTTGCTTGCAACCAAAGAACCCTGAAGTTGATATAATACAATGGTTCGTTGTAACCCTCATCTGTGCAGTGAACAGCATTTCTCCTCAGAAGGCTAGTGAGAGTTTTGCCTCATCTTAAATTTAGGGAGCAGATTATATAGCCCAACAGTTGTAGTTGATACACTCTAGTGCTCTCTCCAGTATTAATAATTCCTTTTACTCTTTAGAATGTCTTAACCTTTTGACTCTTAACATCACCCTGTCAAAAAAGATATCTGTATTTATGTAAAGAAAAATTTACATAAAAGTTTTATTATGAAAAGTTTTTTTTTTTTAATTTATACCAAGACTTTAAAGAATACTATGATGTTGGGATGTAGTCACTGTTTAGATTTGTTTTTCCTACTGTCCATGGGAAAGGCAAGAGTGAGGCTGACCCAAGGCCCCATTGCCACCAGCTACATGTGAGATTGGCTGGGTTGTTACATCTGTAATAGGCTGACCTGGTAATTTCAACTGATATGATGGTGAGACTGGTACACTCTGTTTTCCTCGCCTACTTCCCAGAAAGAAAATTTTCCCACGGTTAAGATTACTCTTAGGTTACTAATCTGTAGAACTCTAAGACATTATTTGTAAGGCAGAATTTAAGTATCACAATCGAATTCTTTACAACTGGACAAGAGTTCCCAAAAGGGGTAATGATGATTTCACTGAATCTCTTAGCAGAGTAATAGGGAGGAATTGAGGAAAGACTATGTATTAGTTTTCTACTGCTGCTGAATTAAATTACCAGACAGTTAGACTTAAGACAACACAAATTTATTACCTTACGTCATATCTGCAAAGTCTCTTTTGCCAGGTAAGGTAACACATTGACAGGTCTTGGAATTAAGGCGTGAACATCTTTGTTAGACCATCATTCTGCAAGTGTTCCACGGTAGACTATAAAAGGTTACTGAGGAAAAGGGAACCCCAAGCAATTCACCAATCTGATGCCCTACCCTTCGCAATTTCCTGGATCACTACTTTGAAGTGTCCCAAACAATACAAATGTTTCTCCATATTAAATACACCACACACACTCCATATTAAATACACCATATTAAATACACCACTCCATATTAAATATACATACACACACAGAAAGAGAGAGAGAGAGAATGGACCTCTATGCAGCCATTGTCACATGGTCGTAGATCTTGATTTACTGGCATACAGACAGTGAAGCATGTGGATTACCAGCCTTCCTGTTCTGCATGCTCCCTTACAAGTAAAAATTATCATAAATCATGAGCATTTATGCAGAGAGAGAGAGAGAAGTCTGAAGAATGGCCACCAATATGTGAAAACTTGCTTTTTCTTGTGTAGTATGAGTTTGAGTTATTTTAACATTTCTGTTTTGTATTTTTTTCAATTATTTCAATGTTTTAATAATATCTTTGTTTCATTAACAATATGACTTTTAAAAGGCAGAAAAAATGGGGTGGCAAAATAGTAGGACTCCAAGAGTTTATTTTTGACCTCTAAAAAGTGTGAAGAAAATTAAATTGCTATATATTGAGAGTCCTGGCATTGAGTAAATGATGGCAAAATTGTTCCATTAAATGGCAAAAGAACAGATTTGAGGTGGGAGGCAATGCAGCGAGGGTCAGAGGGGTAGACAGAACTTTTTGCTCCTGATGCAGTGTTACTCCAGGTACTCAGAAGTGAGGGCAGGGAAAACACTTTGTGCTTTCTTTTTACACTTCTCCATCTATTGGTTGATGAACGGACAAGTCATTGGTCATTTAGGGGACAGGCTGAAGAGAGACTAGGGAATCAAGTGTGTAGAGTTCAGACAAAATAGCATGTATGTGGTTTTGAACCAAATACAACTTTTGCAAAACTTGGGAAAACCAATTTTCAGTGATGTGCATCATCTAGAGCCAATGATAATGTCCACAAGCATGTCCACATCTGCCAGTCAACAGAGGGGAAACAGATTAACAGGTGAATAGACTGGTTTCTGCATTCATCTTAATGATTATTTGTTCACTATATTGTGGGTTATTGAAAAAGTAGAAAACCATATTTTTGTACAAAAATTATGTTTTAATATCTTCAGATAGTATGTGACTACTAAGAAAAACCACAAATCACACAGAAAATAGGACAAACAGCAACAGTAGGAAAACTCAGATTGGCATTGGTTCTAAGTTCTCAAGGATTTAGTCTTATCTAGTGGCATATTAGATACACAGAGAGACAACTTTTAATGGTATGTGATACTCTCTTAGGCCTGATAACTCAGTGGCCACCTTTTCTGGAGAGTTCTACTAACTAGACTGCACTTCACACCACACTACTCATGAGCATCTATTCAGCAGTTCATGTGATGCTACAGTTTAGATTCTGTACCTCTGCATATCCATCAAAGATGCCACATCATATGCTGTGATTTGACTGCCATAGACCCTCCACAAACCATGGCAAAGTCTTTCTGCCATTCCCTTTCCTTCCTCCCATTCCCTTCTACCTTAACTAGTCTCATTATCACATTTGGCCTGAGTATATGTGAGGAGGTAGGGGTACTAGAATCCCACTTGACATCGTGCTTTCCTTCTTCCTTGTACTTACCAAGGCTGTAACTATACATTTTTTGTGTGATTACTTTTTTCTTTTAACATGTGCTTCCTTTACTAGATGATAGGTTCCACAAGGCAAGTAAATATGTCTGCTTGATCAGTGTCTCAGTCATTTTGTGCTACTATGACAAATACCACAGATTGGGTAATTTAAAAAAAAAATGTTTATTTGACTCATGGTTCTGGAGTCTGGGAAGTCCACGATCACTACACTGTCATTAGGCAAAGGTCTTTGTGCTGTGACAGGCAATGGCAGAAATTGGAAGGCAAGAGATGGTTAAGAGAGAGCAAGCAAGAGTGCGTCCCATTCACTTTTACAACAACAACCTGCTCTTGTGGTAATGAACCTCCCTCCCATGAGAATGGCATTAATCTTTCAATCCATGGTCTAATCACCTCTTAGTGGTCCCACTGCTTAATATTGTCATAATGGCAATCAAATTTCAACATGAGTTTTGTTGGGGACCCCCTCCCATGAGAATGGCATTAATATTTCAATCCATGGTCTAATCACCTCTTAGTGGTTCAACTGCTTAATATTGTCACGATGGCACTCAAATTTCAACATGAGTTTTGATGGGGACATTTAAACCATAGCAATCACCATTTTATACCTGGTACTTAACCTAATACTGGGCACCTTGTAGAAACTCAATAAATACGTCTTGAAAAATAAAAGGTTGTCAAGGCAAAATGTGAATTATGCCTTCCCCATAGTGTGGCATGGAAAAGACAGTTTAACTCACAGACTTCTTCCTTCCTTGTTGGGGTGGTGGGTGGGTATTGGTCTATGGGGAGATTATAGCTTCATAACTACATAAGAAATCCATTCATTTTAGAGATAAGGAATTTCAGGTCAGAGAAGTTTAATTACTTATTGGAAGATCTAAGAAACTTGCTGTTGAGCCTACTTCATCAAGGATTGTGATGGAGTCAGTCAAGGATGGACTTGGCACAAGAAGTAGGTCAGCTTGGCTTTTAGTCCAGGACTCCATTCATTAGATCCTGATGTTTCTGGCACAACATTAACCAAGAATCACATTGCAAGACTTCTTTTCTGATTGCATAGGCTAAGAAATTAATCTTAACAGTTTGAACAGATAATGATTAGATAAACCCGACTTGGAGAAGTTTATTAGGAAAGACTTGGCAGTGGAACAAATAACCTCCTCCTTAATCCCTAAAACCAGGCGACCATCAAGCTATACATCTTCAGTGATTAAGCTCTTTGGGCTGCAACATATAAACCTTCCCTTCTGCCTTTTTCTCCTGCTCTCTACAGTGATTCATGTCTGTAGAGATGCTGCTGCTGCAAGGAAAATGTGAGCCTCTCTGATGACAGTTGTTGTAACAAGACAAAGACATTTTTAGAATTATTGCTATTATCTCATGTGAGACATGCTGAAAGCCTCTTTCCATCTTGCCCCCATAATCCCATTAGATTTTACAAACTTTGCAAGGACAGCCTTGAGGCCATGGCCGAGATAAAGTACTTTCAGGAATGTTTCTTTTCTGCAGCTAGAATCATGACTCATGTTTCAGGGAGTTTCTAAAAACAGATTCTGTCCACAAATGATAGAAAATCCTAGAATTGCAACAGGGTAGCAAAGGACTTCAGAAGTCATCAAATGGGTTCCCCTTCCTTGTATAGTGCATGTGAAGAAGAGGTTTAATGAAAATAAAAATGATAATTAACTAATTAATAATGCCAAAGGTTTTCTGGGGAAAAGCAACTGTAACTTTCCTAATGAATCTCTTAGCCTATTCCAGAGCATTCTGGTGCATGCTATATGAGTAATTGTGAGCTATTCTAATTCTCTTCTGGCGCTTCTCATGAGGAAGTCTCTGCTACAACGAAAAGTGACAAAAGCCTGAGCAATAATTTGTTGCTATTGATACTCCTACCCTCTCATCTGTTAGCAGTGTGTTTTTTATTTTAATTGGCGAGTGAATATGAACAGAACGAAAATCAAAAATTACATGATCATCTCAATAGATGCAGACATAGCTTTTGATAAAATTTAACATTCTTTCATGTCAAAATCCTCAACAAACTAGGCACTGAAGGAACATACTTCAAAATAATAAGAGCCATCTATGAAAAACCCACAGCCAACATCATACTGAATGGGCAAAAGTTGGAAGAATTCCTCTTGAAAACTGGAATAAAATAAGGATGCCTTCTCTTACCACTCCTGTTCAACACAGTTCTGGAAGCCCTAGCCAGAGGAATCAGGCAAGAGAAAGAAATAACAAGGCGTACAAATAAGAAAAGAGGAAGTCAAACTTTCATTGTTTGCAGACGATAAGATTCTAAACCTAGAAAACCCCATAGTCTCTGCCTGAAAGCTCCTTGATCTGATACACAATTTCAGCAAAGTTTCAGAATACAAAATCAATGTATAACAATCACTAGCATTCCTATACACCAACAACATCCAAGCTGAGAGCCAAATAAAAAATGCAATAACATTTGCAGTAGCCACAAGAAGAGTAAAATACCTAGGAATATAGCTAACCAAGGAGGCAAAAGACATCTCCAATGAGAATGACAAAACACTACTCAGAGAAATCAGAGATGACACAAACAAATGGAAAAACATTTCATGCTCATGGATAGGAAGAATAAATATTGTCAAAATGGTCCTACTGCCCAAAGCAACTTACAGATTCAATGCTATTACTATCAAACTACCAATGACATGATAGCTCTTCACAGAACTAGAAAAAACTATTTTAAATATCATATGGAACCAAAAAAAGGGCCTGAATAGACAAGGCAATCCTACATAAAAAGAACAAAGCTGGAGGCATCACTTTACCCAATTTCAAACTAAACTACTAGGCTACAGTAACCAAAACAGAATGTTTCTGGTACAAAAAGACACATAGACCAATAGAAGTAGAGTAGCAAGCCCAGAAATAAGGCCGTACACCTACAGCCATCTGATCCTCGACAAAATTGACAAACATAAACAATGTGAAAGGACTCCCTACTTAATAAGTGGTGCTGGGATAACTAGCTAGCCATATGCAGGAGATTGAAACTGGACCTCTTCCTTACACCACTTACAAAAATTAACTCAAGATGGTTTAAAGGCTTAAATGTAAAACCCAAAACTATAAAAACCCTGGAAGATAACCTAGGAAATACCATTTTGGATGCAGGACTTGGCAAAGACTTCATGACAAAGATGCCAAAAGCATTTGCAACAAAAACAAAAATTGACAAATGGGACCTAATTTAACTAGAGTTTCTGCACAACAAAATAAGCTATCAACAGAGTAAACAGACAACCTACAGCAAGGGGGGACATATTTGCAAACTTGGCATCTAACAAAGGTTTAGTATCCAGAATCTATAAGAAACTTAAACAAATTTATCAGAGAAAACAAAAAACCCCATTAAAAAGTGAGCAAAGGACATGAACAGATAGTTTTCAAAAGAAGACATACATGTGACCAACAACTATGTGAAAAAAAACTCAATATCACTGATCATTAGAGAGGTGCAAATCAAAACTACAATTAGATATTATCTCACGCCAGTCAGAAGGGCTGTGATTAAATAGTAAAAAAATAACAAATTGTGGAAAAAAGAGAATGCTTATACACTGTTGGTGAGGAGTTCAACCACTATAGAAAGCAGTACGGCATTTCCTCAAAGAGCTAAAAGCAAAACTACTATCTGACCCAGCAATCCCATTGCTGGGTATATACTTAAAGGAATGTAAGTCATTCTGCTGTAAAGACACATACACATGAATGTTCACTGCAGCGCTATTCACATTAGCAAAGATGTGAAATCAACCTGAATGCCCATCAGTGACAGACTGGATAAAGAAAATATGGTACATATACACCATGGAATACTATCCAGCCACAAAAAAACATGAGGTCATATTTTTGTGAGAACATAGATGCAGTTGGAGGTCATTATATTTAGTAAACTAATGCAGGAACAGAAAACCAAATACCACATGTTCTCACTTATAAGTGGGAGCTGAATGATGACAATTTATGAACATAAAGAAGAGAACAACAGCAGACACTGAGGTCTACTTGAGGGTGGAAGGTGGGAAGAGGGAGAGGAGCAGACAAAATAACTATTGGGTACTAGGCTTAATACCTGGGTGATGAAATAATCTGTTCAACAAACCCCCACAACATGAGTTTACCTATATAACAAAACTTCACATGTACCCCAAACCTAAAGTAAAAGTTAAAAAAAAAAAAAAGAATAAGGCCAGGTGCGGTGGCTCACGCCTGTAACCCCAGGACTTCGAGAGCTGAGGCAGGCGGATCATGAGGTCAGGAGATCAAGACCATCCTGCCTAACATGGTAAAACACCATCTCTACTAAAAATACACACACACACACACACACAGAATTTAGCCAGGCGTGGTGATGGGCGCCCGTAGTCCCACCCACTTGGGAGGCTGAGGCAGGAGAATGGCATGAACCCAAGAGGTGGAACTTGCAGTGAGCCGAGATTGTGCCACTGCACTCCAGCCTGGGTGACAGAACAAGACTCCGTCTCAAAAAAAAAAAAAAAAAAAAAAGGGACATATATACTATGGAATATTAAGCAGCCATTAAAAAGAATGAGATTGTGTCCTTTCCAGCAACATGGATAGAACCGGAGGCCAAGCAAACTAACACAGGAACAGAACATCAAATACTGCCTGTTCTCACTTATAAGTGGAGCTAAACATTAAGTACACATGGACACAAAACAACAGATACTGGGGTTTACTTGAGGGTGGGGGGGTGGGAGGAGGATAAGGATTGGAAACCTACCTATCGTATACCATGCTTGTTACCTGGGTCACAAATAATCTGTACACCAAATCCCCGAGACACACAATTTGCCTACATAATAATCCTGCACATGTATTCTTAAACCTAAATCAAAGTTTAAAAAAAAAAAGGAAAAAAAGTGTTCTCTGCTCTAGCATAGCTTACAACTTAACCATTAATGTTAGACAACCTGCATGCAATGTTGAAGAGCAATGAATTCTCTACCGTAGCTGATTTTGCAGTGTTAACTCCATTGCTTTGCTAGATAAGTAAGTCTGGGAACATATTGAAAAAAAATTCATGGGTGAATGTCATGTTTCAGAATATATATATATATATCTGTAACTAATGTATCTCTAACTAGTATTTATATTAGTTAGAGATCTACAGAATTTAATAATGGGGTAAAGAGCCACGTGATACACATAAATACAATGAAGTCTTAGTTATTTGATGGCTTATGTTCTTGTATTTGTATAATTGTCCCTAGTGTTTGTCCTGTTGCTTAGTTCTCACTACTTGGTTAGTTTTAGGTATTCTAATAGGAGTGAAGAATGAAAGAGAAACATAGGGTGACTTTTGAATTTGTTTTTTGGTGAGATGGAGATCACTCTTGTTGCCCAGGCTGGAGTGCAATGGTGCCATCTTGACTCACTGCAATCTCCACCTCCTAAGTTCAAGCGATTCTCCTAGCTCAGCCTCCTGAATAACTGAGATTACAGGCATGTGCCACCACTCCTGGCTAACTTTTGTATTTTTAGTAGAGATGAGGTTTCACCATGTTACCCAGGCTGATCTCGAACTCCTGACTTCAGGTGATCCACCTGTCTCGACCTCCCAAAGTGCTGGGATTGTAGGCGTGAGTCACTGCACCCGGCCAACTTTTTAAATTTTATTTATTTAATTTTTATCACTTTCCTGTAGAGCACTTACTTATGTCCAAGGAAGCTGTTATGTGCTGACAAGATCATGAGAGAAAAAGTGAGGAAAAAAATATCCAAGAGCTTGCAATATAGTAACATTAACACAAGCAGCTGAGAGTAATGTGGATAGTCATAGTCATTGCTGGCTGAGGTGAATTGCTATAGAAAATGGAATTAGAGCTGAGTGTTAGAAGCATATTACATGCCTGTGGAATAAAATCAAAAGGAGAAAAAGTCCTGTAGAATGTTTGGCCATGATGGTGGTAGACAGGAGGGTGGTAGTTTAGGTGGTGTTGGTGGCAGGAAGGGTGGCCCATGATGATAGTAATGGTGGCTATAGTGATGGCGGTGATAATGGTACTGGTGGGAGGGGTAGTGATGAGGGTGTGATGGTGGTGGTGGTTACAGCGGCGGTGGTGATGTAGTGGTGGTTGGGAGGGGG
Organism: Colobus angolensis palliatus; assembly: GCF_000951035.1. NCBI lineage: Eukaryota > Metazoa > Chordata > Mammalia > Primates > Cercopithecidae > Colobus > Colobus angolensis. The sequence goes on from NW_012115222.1 coordinate 2,658,586, forward strand.
GCTGTAGACTGGAAGTAAGGACAGTGAACACAGCTGTAGTGAGAGAGCTGCCGGCAGTGACAATAATGGTATCATTGTGAAGGTAGTAGGGATGCAGCTTAGGGGACTATTTCTTTTCCAGTGACATTTCCAATTGTCTATAGATATTTGCCATCAAATGACAAAAGAGACCTTGTGTGGTGACAAGTGAGAAAGGCAGAAAGAGACCCCTGCCATCCCTAAGGGAAATTCACTCTTTTTTTGCCCTCTCTCAGTACCTCATTTCACAACGCAGTCCCACTTTGCAACAAATCTCTTTGTGGTATGAGTCAGACACATCCTCTTCAGTAAACATTCTACAATGCTAGTTTGCATTTCCAAGTACCAATAAATGGTTACAACAGATGGATATACCTTACCAGTAGATAGAGCAGACCCTTACTTGGCATGAAAATATTCTTTCTGGTTGTACGTAATGCTGATTGTTTTGTGGCTAGATTACTAGGAAAAGGGAGCTTTCTAAGTGTGATTAGCTTCATTCCAATATATTTTTAAAATTTTTACAAAAAAGACATTACCTAAGTTCTTTGTCAGTTCAGAAAGAACAGTGTTTAATCCAAAATGTGCAGAGTGATGCCAAGGAAAATGTTCCCAATGGAGACTGGGGCTGCATTGGCTCCACATCTTTACTAAACTCAAATGTGGAACATGGTGTATTTCATTCTAGGTGGGAACAAAAAGCATGTTCCTTGCATAGTGAAAGCTGTTCTCTCTCTGCCTCAGTTTCTTTCTCTCTCATTTTGTCAAGTACTTAACATCTATTTATTTCTAATCTCTATTGTCTAATGCAGGTTCTCCCAGAAGAAAACATACCCAACACAACAATATTTTCTAGCAATTGTCATTTGGTAATAAAAAGATCAAAGTTTATTTGCCGTCTAGTCTCTCCTCTTTAGATCCATGGCTGTGTGCAGGAGGTGTTGCTGACATATTTCCAACAGCAACATCTGGCTCTCTGGCAGCCTGCTCTGCTAACTGTGCTGACCCATCGATGGCTCTAGAACTGTTCAGAAAACTCTGTATGGGTTGGCTGGACTATGTGGAGACCATTGGGTTTTTTTGTTCATCCTCCAGGGTGCTATTTTTCTGTCAGTCACATTTCATTCTGAGGAATTTACTGTACTTGTCTGTGTCTATTTGAAACGAATAAGGAAACTCCTCATTAAAGATTGGGATTTATATGGCCCAAATGGGAGTATTCCCAGTGCTGTATTTAGGACGGTGGAGGAGCCATGCTATTGGTTGAATTCTCCTTAAAATACTGATTTTCCCTGAGATGGTCTCCAGGTGTTACACATTCAAAAAGAAGTCAAGATGAATATGGTTTGTTTGTTTGTTTTGTTCAAGGGATGATTTGGAGATATGTGGAATGATCATTAATAGAAATTAAAAATTAAAGTTTTAGGGATTTATGTCAAAGTTTTTAAGGAAGAAAGCTCTTGACGGAGAAACAGAGTAGGGCTGAAATCTAGTGGAAACGAGCCAGATAGTATGAAGAAGGAAGGAGGAAGGAAATTGGGCTCTGAGGCCAGATATATGAATTGAAGTTTGAAAAAAAATGTTTTCTTGTATTCATGTGGAAAGGGAAGAAATAGTACTGAAGCTACAGTATGTTTTACTTCATGTACAGATTTATGACATTAGTATTAATTATTATAATAGTACCAACACTATATAGAGCTTGCTATATGACAGGTTCTGTTCTAAGCAAGTTAGTACATTAACTCATTTGATCCTCACCAACAAACATATGAGATAGGAACTGTTTTATTACCCCCATCTTATGGATGGTGAAACTGAAACAGAGAGTTTGAGTAACTTACCCAAGACATAAAGATGGCAAATGGTAGAGTTGATATTTAAAGTCAGTCAATTTAGCTTCAGAGTCTGTTTCTTAATACTCTGGGGCGGGGCTGGGGTGGTCAATGCAATGATCAAGTTTTTATGTAGAAATTCTTTACCCATGTGAAAATAAATTGAGACTAATAGATTCATTTTAACGCAAAGCAAGTAATGAGATGGAACTTTCTAGGTTGCAGACATTGGGCCACAACTGTAGCTATCTTCCCTGCTCCCAGGGGAAGTTATTTAATCAGCATGAAAAGGGGAGATGGCTTGGATGGTACCACATTAGAGTCAAAGATTTTGATGTGATAAACAAAGGAAACATTGCTCTGTCGCAGATTGTATTAAAGCTTGCCTAATGTCTAGAAATGAATGGCTCTGCCACCAACTGCCTCATTAAAAGTCAACAATGCTTTGTCTGTCAATTGATAAAGTGATAATTAAAATCCTCAAACAAATGACTACATGTGCTGATTACTCATTTCTGAAATGGTTGCAATACCTAAACGAGGAGCAGATTATGGTGGATAAAATTTGTAAAGTCCTCTAAGGCTTTCAGATAACAGCCCTGGTAGAAGTGCAAAGTATGATTCTCACTTGCAGTCCAGCCAGATTTAACAAAAGTCCTGAGCATCATAAACCTGCAGACAGAAGGAGTTCAGGGGGAAAATAGAGGCTTGCTCATAAGCCAGCTGTGCAGAGGGCTGGACTCCAGCTTCCAATCATGGGTGTACAGCCCAGAGAATGTTGGCTGCCTCGGGGGCCAGCTGGCACACATGGGGACTGTGCTCCTGGAAATCCTGAAATGTCTGTCCGGGACTCCAGTGAATAGAATTTTGGTTAATGGAGGAGCAATCTCATCAGCCAGATTTCAGTCAAGCTGTTTTTTAAAGGCTTGCTAACTTCAACATGTGACCAATGGGGCTAATAATACCTGCCTCTAGGGTTATTGAGAGGCTTCAGTTAAATAATTGATGCAAAGCACTTTGCACAAAGACTGGCCCATGCTAAGAACTCAATAACTGGGTTGCTGTGGTGGTTGTTTTAAGTTCCTTTTCCAAGGTCCCATGTCCTTGATTCCTCCTTCACCTCCTGATCCATTTCATCTTCATGGTGTATGATTGTGTGTGACACCAGGGGCTTGATTCCCACTCAGGGAGTTGATGGTGATTACAGCATGTTGACAGAGATGTGTAGCCTTACACTCGTGCATAGCTCCCTTGACAGCAGTGATGGTGGTTTCTTACCACAAACCCTATGAGACCAAAGCCAGAATAGCCTCTGACTCTGGAAAGGCAATGGGGCAAGCATTTCCCCAGAAATGCCCTCTACCTCCATGGCGGTCACCTTGGGCAGCCAGAAGAAACATCTGCCCCTTCCAAGAACTTTGTGAGTGATGTTTAGTCCCATGACCAGACTCTTCACTGGTGCCAAAGCAGACTGGCGTGGCCAGCCACCCGCACTCCTGCTGGTTGCTGACTGATGGACGCATCACCTGAGTCCCTCGGATTTTGCTGGAGCTTACTCAGGCCAACCTAGGTCAGAGGACAAACCAAGAGGAGTTAATAAGGCTCAAAACTCAGCAGAACTGGTATGTCTGCTGCTTTTAGGTCCAGCAATTCCTCACTGTCCCCAAATTCTCTTTACCCCAATGACCTAAAGAGACAGTAATGCTTTTCTCTTTTTTCTTTCATTAAAATTTGACCCTCATTCAACTAGTTCTTTTATAAAGATGGTGACAAAGAGCCCCTGCCAAACTCAGAGTAGCTTGTATAATCTAAATAATAGCAATCTTCAATATAATATGAGTTAAAATTTGAAGGCAAAACATGAAGTAAAGTTGGTTCTTTGGTAAATCTATTTAGGAGTCCAAATTCTGCCTTATAAAAACAATTTAAACTCCACCTAATACTGCTTCAATCCTGTCCTGGCAGTTTTCTTAATGGCTTGAGCATAGGCACTGTTCATCTTTGGTCAAAATAGTGGTTGTGGAGTTCAAAATAAAGTACAAAGTGTTGTTTTGTTGATAATGTTCTGTGTCCTACATTTACGATAAGAACAAATTAGACTTACTCCTTTAAGTAAAGGTCAGATCCAAAGTGATGTGACAAAGAGTAACAGCTCTGCATTTTCAGCATTTCCAAAATGAACCATCTGTCTATAGCCCTATCTGGATGGAGACCAGCAGGTTCTGGGAAGAATATTAACCTGAATTTGTTGCAGGCTTGTTTCTCAAACTCTTTATAAACACTTCCCCATATGTGCTGCCAAAGCTTTGCATTTAATGAATCATCCAAATCTTTTTGCCATATATCCTGTGTAGCTATTGAGGATGGAATACATGTCCCCGATATCTGAAGAGAAATGGGAGCAATGCCTATGATGCAAAGTAAAATTCCCTCGAAAGATAATCCTATTAGAATGTTCATTTTGATTTTTCAAAATACTGAGTGCTGTATTTTGGAGAGTTATTGTAGATCATATTGCCTAGTATTTCCAAGGGACCATTTTATCTCCTTGATACATTGTCTTTATTCTGATTAAGCATAAAGGAAGTGCAAATCATTGCTTAAGCACTTGAATTCTTGCATCATGGTCTTTTGCATTCTTGGTTACTTTTATTTTATGAAGAGTTTAGCAGTAAAGAACAGAGGTTAAATAAAGGTACAGTTTTGGAATCAAACATGTTGTATTTTGTGTTCAAATTCTGCCTCTGAATAGTTTTATGAACAGGCAAATTACTTAATATCTCTGTACTTCAGTTTCCCCATCTGTCTCATGGGAAGTGACACTACTCTCTACCTCTTTGTGGTTACTGTAAATATAAACAAGGTAATAGATAATAAGCTTTTATCCTAGTGCTTGATGAATGACATATGTAAACTATTACTATTTTCTAATTAGTCACTATTTGAGTGCCACAACTGTCTGAGAAATTTAGGAGCTAAAAGGGGTTATAGGAAAGACGTACCTCCAACTGAAAGCCTTAACAACCATGTTTGTAGTACCAAACAACAGCATTTCTTTATAACATGAGAAAAGGGAATAGTGTCCCTATAAAAGAGGACCCAGAAAGTCAGACTGACCCTTCCACCCTGTGAGGACACAGCAATAAAGTGTCCGCTTTCTCAGTCTCCGGAACTGTGAGACATAAATTTCTGCTGTTTAGAAAGTGCCCAACTTATGACGTTTGCTATAGTAGTCTGAAAGAACTGTCAGGACTCTTAAACCAAACTGCCAACCCTACTTTTAAATCCAGGGTTTCCTCAATCATATTCCAGAAGTTGCTATTACAAATAATACCTCCTTCAAAATTTAGTGTTTAGCATCCTGCTTTTCAACAGTCATCTCTTACATTTACATAATTAATGTATACTTGTTAACAACCCAACAATTCTTCAGCCCTACCAGTATTTCCTATCCACTGACCTTAACAATTTTTCAGTGTTTACCATCTGTCTATGTCCTCATTTTCCTACTTACCCAGTTGTAGACTCTACTCCTTGCATTTAACCTCAACAATCTGCTCTCCAGGGCCGTTCTAACTGTGGAAAAACGCATGGACCTGAGGTGGAGAACATGGTGGGAGAAAAACAACCTTGCTGACTGCCTCTTTGAAATTTGTGATCACATACCTTAACCTAAACTTTACAATGGTCCTTTGATCACAAGAATCAGCTTCTTACTGCCTTTCTGATCATCTCCCACTGTTCTCCCTCAACATCAGCTGCAAGGAACTCCTGGATGACCCTAAAACATAGTAACCATGTTTCCGTTTCTGGTGCTTTCACTGCCATTTCTCCCTCCTAGAATGTTCCTAGTCACACGACGTCCCTCCCTACCCTCATTCCAACTTATTTATATGCCTTTCTAAATACCAGAGAAGTCTACCTTGGCTATTTTGCCTCAAGTGTCACTTTTGTCTATGCTGTATTTCCTTACCTGCAATGTTTTTTTCTCAATAGCATTTATCACAAAATAATATATATTTGTTTATTTTAATAAACTTATTACCTCCCTCACCCCACTGAAAATTGGTCTCTGTAAACAGTGCTATATTTTGTTAATTGCTATTCCATTATTTGTTGAGCATATATTAGGTATTTAAAACTATTTGATGAATCCATGAATGACTGCATGAAATTCCTTGGGCCATACCTGATGTGACCATGAAATTCCTGGTTTCAAATTTGAATTTCTGGTCGATATACATGTGATTATCAGCCCACAGAGATAACTGCTGAGAATGTAATTTGCCCCAAGTCATTTGCACAGTCCTTTTACATACTAAGTGGAAAACTAACACCAACTGCTTATATTTACTGCACAGGTATTAAAGAATATGAGAACGTATTGCAGACAAATTGAGAAAAGTAGATCCTAAGTTTTCAAGTTCTTTTTTTACACTGCAGCTAACTTACAAGCATAGAGTGTTATTCAGATCTCTCTTCATCTCCAGCTTACACTTTCCCTAATTCCTTTGCTCCCCTCCCAGAGGTAATCCATCGCAACATTTTGCTGTATATTTTCATAAAGCTCTCCTCTTTCTATGCATTCACATACACAAATCTGTATTTCTTAAAAAAATTATACAGTTTGTTATGCTCAAAGAACTAGTCCATGGTTGCTTTTTCCACTTAATGATACGCAAGATAAATGTTTACATCAGTTCTTACATATTGACCTCATTGTGTTTAATAGCAGCATAGTCTAAGATTTCATAGAATTAATGTATCATAATTTATTTACCTACTTATTCCCCTATGCTGATTTTTACTCTTGAGGCTCTTGACTTTCCTATTTGCATTTCTGCTCTTTCTCTGAGCCCAATCATAAGGAACCAGGAAACAGCAATAAAGAAGGAGAGCCCCTAGCTTTTCCTTGGCAGGCCGTGCCGACGGAGTTAACTGAGGCATGGTTCCTTCCTTAAGAAACTCACATTCCCTTAAAGACAGAGGCACATCAGCCAATAATTACAATAAAAAGTGATACATGCTGTGATGAAATTCTGCTCAAAAAGATATTAGCTCCCAGTAGAAGAAGAGTTTTTTTCTGCTTCTGTAGACTTGGGACATTTTCAGAAAGGTGACATTTGGTTTATACCGGATAGTTTTAAATGGGGTGGGGTGAGATGAAAAGGAAAGGGCCTTGGAATGTGTGAGAGGAAAACGGATATGAGGAAAAGGCAACTAACCCTCTGATATTCGCAATTTGAGCCCATGTTTAAGCAATTATTGAGACTCTGCTGAGTCATTTATGGCAATTATAAACAAGAGAAAGAAAACAGAGAGGAGAATAGACAGTGCATGGGGTTGGGGTGGAGGCAGAGAAAGATTAAGGTAGAAACCAGAGAGGAGGGGAGCTGTGTGCTCCAGCCCCAGTCTGGGAGAGGCTCTCAGAGTGGGAGCCTTTGCCCAGGAAAGGGAGAGGGTATTTTACCCTTGTAGACGACAGACACTCTGTTTTATTCCTGTTGTGTCCCTTATTGTGTCTAGTACAGATGTTTTTAAGTATCAGGAAGATGTAATATGTGGGTAAGATTATGGGTGTTACAGTCCATCAAATTTGGGTTCAAAGCCGATTTTGCTAATTTTTACCAGTGAGACCTGGACAAATTACTTTACCTTTATGAGTCCTCAGTTCCTCTTCTGTCTGGAAGAGCTTATAATACCTTCTGCATAATTGTGAAGAATAAATTAGATAATAAATGTAAACCAATTATCCTGGCGTCTGCTATCTTATCAGTGTATAATTATTACTATGAATTACTGGCTGATTTTTTAAAAAGAGATAGAGTCTCGCTATGTTGCCCAGGATGGACTCAGACTCCTGAGCTCAAGCTGTTCTCTGGTCTCAGCCTTCTGAGTAGCTGGAACTACAGGTGTATGATTATGTTTGGCTTATTGCTAAATATTTTAAAAATAAAAAATTCACATGCTCATGAAGAAAGATGATTCTTTGTCCAAGAGTTCTTTTCAGTTTCAACACATTGATATCTCACATAATGATATGGGAAGTAGAGTTGCTTAGGTATGTAAAATGGCATTTGGCCATCTGCAAGAAAGACCTAAATCACCTTCCGGCTTTGTAAGTGAGTTCTGTTCACAAACCATTAAGAGGTAACTTGTGGTTTATATCACAGGTGACATCAGGGATGAAGGTAGGGGACTCAAGGGCCTCTCCAGCTGCTGACTGCTGGCCTGAGAGACAGAAACCAGGAAATCTTTCATTCTGAAGAACATAGAAAATGTGCAATCTTTATATTGTAAGCCTAAATCACAAATGCTTTAATAATGTATGAAACATGGTAATAGGAAACAAAAACAAAACAAAAGAAAAAAAATGAAGTCCCATACTTTCCCCTAAAGATTGGCCTTAGACAAATGTTTTTCACAGCACTTCCTCTTCTCACTCCCACCTTCCATTCCAGAGCAGCTAATATTGTTTGTTCTTTTATTCCTATGACCACCCATAGGAGAAAGATATTCAGGAAATAGTTTTCCCTGCAGATGGCTGAGTAGCAGAGAGTAATAGCAGTCTCTTCAGCATCTTATTTCTGCTTCCATCCAGAAGAGACTGTTTTAGCAACCACTTTGTTAACAATGAAACAAAAGGACATTTGTAAAAGAATAAAAAACAAAACAAAACAAACCAGTAACTAATAAGGAAGGAAAAAATATCAGTCACTATCTCTTTCTTAAAGAGTCCTCTCTATTTACAAAGACCTCTCTGCCTTCATGGAGTTTTTATTCTCTTCTGTGAATCGTTTCTACCTCCCAAATTGTAGTATTTGGTAGTAATTACCTTTCCAACTCCTTTTTGCTCAATGGTACAAAGAATACAAGTCATAGAGATTGTACTTTAATTATAAAGAAGCAAAAAGGCCTGTAACTTTCATAATAGTTTGAGTAATACTGAATTAAGTTGACCAACTCATTCTCATTTGCCAAGGGCTTCCCTGGATTTAGCACCGTAAATCCCACGCCCAGGAAACCTTTGTGGCAAACCAAGATGACTGGTCACACTAACTAAGATGGTTTCTATACCTGCATAGGAATAGGCTGTTCATGGACAACAACAATAATTGAAATAACTGTATTTGAAACCCATCTGCTTACCGAAAACCAACTACTTAATTGTCTTATATGGATATCTTCACAAGAACATCTTGAGGGAAGTAGGAGTATTGTACTTCTATATCCATACAGAAAGGAAGATGGATTTTCAACAGGTTAGGTGTTTTCCCCCAAATCACACAGGTACTAAGAGGTAAATGTAAGATTTGAACCCAAGCAGACTAATTACATTTGTTCAGCTACTATGCCACGCTTCTCTCTGTTACAATGCTCCCTTCTGACAAAAGCAGTCACAGGCAGCCATGGTCACCATAATGTGTTCATTTCAACTGTGCCTTCCTGGTAAAAGCTGATTCCATCAAAAACGAGGGCCTGAGCCAGAAACCAGTGGTCCAACAGGACATTTGTTATGGGAGTTCTCTGCTAATAATTGGCTGCTTCTTTGCTTTGTATCCTTTGCACCTGAGGTAAACTGAGTATCTCATTCTTCCTTGCTCATTTATAGCAAGGAATAAGCATGATTCAGTCTTAACAGTATTCACAGCCTCCACCACTGCCTCCTTAGCAAGCCCAAATGAGCCCTGCATACTGAGTGTGGTTTTGATTATTCCATTTGTGCTTCGTCCCACTGACCACATGGAGCTGTAGCAGTGTTCACATCATATGGTTCATTATGTAATTGAATTTAGTGTTCATGATATTTGTTGCCAGGAAAACATTCCATATGGTGAGCCAAATGAAACTATTCTTCTAGTATGAAGTGGGGAAGTTGATGAGTCTGAAGACAGGAGTTTTTTATTTTGATTAAGAGGGATGATTTACTTTTTGGGGACATGGCCTTGGGCCAGGAATCACTGTTGTAAAACATTTGAAAGGATGAAGACACTTGGATGAAGGATTCAACAGTGCTCTCAATGTGTCCCTGCGTACTACTATTTAGAGAGTGTAATTAGCTCCAGGAGAGGAAAAAACATAATTTTAAAAATATAATCTCTAAGCCCCAGGGAAGTGCATTAGCCAGGTGCCATATCGCACAGGTTGGCACTTCCAGATCTTATTTTTACTTTACACCAAGGTATGCCAGGACCTTGAGAGAGAGACTCGGTAACAGTAACATCAGCAAACATAATAGGACATATTTTTAGTTTGGATTGATGAGTCTCTAAGGGAACTAGGCAAGCAGTTTACATAAATGATGAATAATAAGACCTTTTCTATAAATAGAACATCAGTGTAACAGTATGTAGTTTGTTCAAGCAGCCAGGCTAGGGACTATGTTGAAATTACATTAAAGCAGGATGGGTTCCCTGTACTTTGCTAAGCATCAGAAATGCAAAGGAAGAGTCCTTACAGTGGAGACAAATTTGTACATTACTGTAGAATTTGATGCAAGTGTGTTCTTTTAAAGAACATAAAATAAAACATAAAACATAAAATTAAAAATCATTTTGAAAAAGTGAATGGAGCAAGTTTTTAAGCTCTAAATCAAACTGGTAATTAAATTGCCACTGGGCAATATTTATGAAAGGAAAGTGAGTATGGATGATGGTAAGTAGAGTGACTTTGAATATCACATAGAATATTACAGAAGGAGTCGTAATGAAGCACAGTGCAAATACACTGGGGAAGCCACTTTTTATAAGAGTAGTAAATTGCACTTTGGTGGATAGAGAAAAACATAAAATAAATCCCCTTGTTAAACTCCCTTAAACTAATAAACAGGATGTGTGGTGCATGGTACCGTGAAAGCAGGCAAATGTCCAGTGAAAACAGAGGAGAGGAAATACTGCCCACGTGAAATGAAATACAAGGATCTGGCCGGTTGAAAGTAACATGTTATTCATATTTGTACCTAACCTGTAATTGCCAACACTGTACATTTTCTGTCATTATATCAGTGACACTTGAAACAGGATAGATGAGATGCTTAGAAAACCTGTGCAGAATTAATATACCTGAGAGATACATTTTGACATGGAAGAAATATGTGTGACAGTCTGGAAGCAAGCAGATAAAACCTAACACACTAGTCACAAAACTTTTTATAATTTAGTCACTTGTTCTTTAAAAGAATGTTCATTAGGAATGTTTACTTTTAAGAAGCATCCTCAGTTCCGATGAATAAAATGAGAAGATGGGAAAATCTCTAGATATAGTAAATACATTTTTTAAAACCCCACTTTAACCTAAATATTTAGATAATTGAGGAAAATAAGGTTTTATCGATTTTAAAATTATTTATAGAATGGTTTCAACTCTCCATTTCAAGTGTTTAAATCAAACTTAAATAAATCCTTTCATCATTTTTGTTTCTTTGATTAAAAAATGCTTGTCCATCTATAACTCATGGTATCCTCAGTGTTAAGAAGACACTTGATGAGAAAGCTTCTCAGGGTAAAATCTGATGTTTCAATATATGTATATGTTGTGTAATGGTCAAATCAGGGTGTGTAGATTGTCCATCACCTCATGCATTTATCAGTTCTTTGTGGTGAGAACACAACATTATATTCCATACATATATATAATTATAATGTACCATTTGAAAATAATAATATTTAAAAAGAAACCTTCTCAAGGGAGTGGCAGTGTGTTTGCAAAACATGATAATAAGCAACAAGGATACATGTCACTTTAGTAAACAATTTTGTCCACTCATTTGATTGTGAACAAACTTTTGGATCAGAAAGCTCTTTACAATAAACTGCAGAGACTAATTTAAAGGAAATATTTGGTGGTATTTCCCTTGGTCAAAAGGAGGTTGTTTAAAAAAAAAAAAAGTTTCCATATTTTCTGACCATAGTGGAAACATCATTGAGAGCATGAGAAGAAAGGAAAAAGATCAGACCTACCCAGGCTCAGATTCTGGCTTTCCCGGTTATCAGCTAGATCTTTGATAAGTTTTATAATGTCTGAGCTTTGTTTCCTTGTAGTACAATGCTACTGAGAGTCCACATTTGTAGTGGTTTGTGGTTTTGGTTGATAAGCTGACTGATGACGGAGTGCTGTGAGGTTTGGCAATCCCGACCACTAGTCCTGACTACGGGACAGCTGGTATATTATTATGCATTGCATTCGTAAGTACATTAGTGTTCATTACATCCCTATGAGTATCCTCTGCTTCATTATGAGAGTCTTCTCAGTTTATCTAGCTTCTCTATTACCATTGTGATTCCTTTATTCCTTTAACTCTGCTCCAGGGTGCAGGCAGTGAGTGAGGCCACAGGGAATTTCGCGGAGCCGGATCCAGGTCTGCTGACTAGCCATTTTCTCATTTTCAGTCTAGTCCTAAGCATCATCCCAACATACTCTACGATCAAAAGAAGGATTGTCATTGTGATTAGTACTTAAATCCTAAAAGACAGATCATTTTGGGGATGGGAGGGTGTGCAGGAAAGTATCAGCATTGCCTTTCAATGTGTGCTAAGATGTATCAGTGCATATTAATTTTTTCAAAGAAATATATATTGGGCTTTTATTTTCTTCTCATCACTCTAAATGATTCAGAAAAGAAGAAAATAGATATGGCCTCTGCCCACACAGAGTTTATGTAGTCTAGCTGAGAAAAGAGATATTAAAGAAACAAAGACTAATATAACTATAGCAACAAGGAAATGAAATGTTGATAGAAAGCTTGTTACTCTTTGGAAGATGACTGTTGTTATTTAGGAAATTGTCTTGATGTCTTTTCTGGGGATCAAACAGAGGATTCATATGACATAGCTAAGTTAAACTATGGTAGTTCCAAAATTAGAAATAACTTTCCTGACATGTTAAAGTTGGAACAATTTCGAGTTTTGTGGGGCAGATAGGGAAAGAGCAGTTTAGGGACCCACGAGAGAAAAGGAGACAGCATGAGACATCTAACAACATGGCAAGATGCTGGGAAATATAAGGAAAATTAGGCAGTCAGAAATTCTAGAGCGCATCATAGAGTGAAGGAAAAGGATCTTACCATTGAAGTGTGAATCTTACTTTTCCTACTCAGCGTCCAATTATAGTAACAGCCTTCAGGCGTCTACTTGAAATTTCTTCTGCCTTAGTGCACATGACATTTGTCTCCCACTTGGCAGTCCATTATCACTGTGTTAGACTTCAACTGCCTTTGAAAAGGCCCATCTGAGTTGGCACTTTTAAGGACTCAGCTTTCTTTTGGACTCATTTAAACCAAAGGATGGCATCTCCTCTTTAGGTACTTAAAATGTTCTTATGCTGGACACCAGTCTCAGTGCCCTTGAGAATTGTATACCCCTCTGTGCTTTTAATTTGATACCGCTTTTTTTTTTTTTGCCTCAGAGTCTTTCTTGACTTCCCTTCAAATAGCTGTTCCCCTCCAATAATCTTGTATTTTGTCTCAAAATTCTTAGGGAACATCTTATAATGAGGACGTGAGATTTGCCCATCATTTTCTATATATACATACATTTACTACATATCTACTAGAAATGGAAAATTAACCTCTGACACTTATAAAATTCCCAAATATTTGATATTCTCCCCAACTCCTTGACCAGCTCTCACATGCATGGTATTATGACAGAATTCAAAGAATGTAAATTTTGCAACTCTTATAAATATATAGATTTTAAAAACTTATAAAATCATATTATTCATTATTAAAGCAAAGATATTGAGGCCCTCAAGATCCACAAAGTCAATTTTGAGAATGTTAGCCTGTATTTTACATTCAAACATGCCAAACATATTTGAGATTTTTAGAGGAATATATCTCAAAATTTTTACACAATTTTGAAAGTTAGGAACTAAATTCTACTTGTGTAATACATATGAAAATAAAGGGTAGCCCTACAAGACTAAATCATTTGGAGTCATCACAAATGTAAGTGTTACAGACGTATGATATGGGATGATTGAAAATACACAAGAGAGCCTGATCTATAAGGCAGTGTCAGGGAAAGTTTATCTGAAGAAGTGAATTTTAAACAGGGAATCTTACATTGCCATTACGACCAAGAATTAAGCCAGGTGAATGGAGTGTGAGTGGAGGTAGTGGGGTGGGAGAAAATGTTTCAGCTGAGCTGATAGGATGGGAAAAGGACTTTGAGGGAGAAAGAGAACAGTATATAATTGGGAAACAGAAATAAGGCAGTTTGTATTCAAAGCCTGGAGTGATACACAGGGACCAGATTTTAGTCTTTAAGAGATTTTGCCCTTATCCTAAGAGAAATGAGATGACATCAAAGAGTTTTGGACGTAGAACTGGCTTAAATGAATGTATTGGAAAGTAGCAAGAATTTCAGTAAGAAACATCATGGTGTTCAGTTAGAAGGCATTTTTCACAGACTGAAATCAGGAACACAGATGCCTTGAAATGTGACAGCGCAAAGAAGTTGAAGGATTTGAGGGGTGGTGAATAGATTTCAGATGTAATTGGAAGGTACCAATCAGGTTTTGGTGGCTCTCTAAAGTGAGAGGAAATGAGAGGTCAAAGACAACACCTCACTTTCTAGTAAGAGCAACTAGATGAATCATCAAAAGTGAAAGGGAAACTGACATGTTAGATATATAAATACATTGTTAAAATCTTTGTTGTCCCATAATTATGTGAACAAAGTCCTTAGTCATCAATTTCACTTTATATGAGTTTATAAAATCCCCCAGATTTAAACTACAATATTGTTACTGACCCCTGATGTTACATTCTTCAGTTGCAAATAACAGAAACTACTCAAAGTACTTCAAGTAAGGGGAGTTTTATTATACAGATTTACAGGAAAATGAGAAAAATAGGTTTCTCAGTCATGGTGGTTGGACCTCACAGAAATCTGGGTAAACCTGCTTTTAGGTACTTAAACTTCACTCATGGTGGACACCAGCCTGAGTGCCTTTTAGAGGAAGAAGAGGACTGATGTCCAGAAAACACTTTAAGAAATGGAAGACCGTGCAGGAATCCAGTGCTGCCTTTTCAATAAGTTGTTATTATTTTGACTCTCTTATTAGTTAATAAGAATCAGCCATTTTTTTCATCTCTACTTTATGTTTATTCTTCCTCTTTCAGTTTCCTAGTTGACTCCTGAATTTCCCTACTCACTGACTCTTTCTCAGAGTTCTCAATTCTTATTCCTGAGAGATTCACTGTAGTAGCTGTTGAGTGACACTCTAATGCTAGGCTGCCTCACAATCTGCTTGTCTGCCTTTAGATAGATTATTGCTCCATTATAAACTCTCCCTAGCCCAGTGCCTCTTCACAAAGGGCCTACAAACATAATTAGAACACAACCACTTTTGTCTAAGAGATTTTTATGATATGCTTCCTTTGGCAGGGACAGTGGAGATGGCAGTCCCTCTCAAAAGAAATCTATGGGCAAGACAACACCACAAAGATAGAAGATTCTGATCTAGCATCTTCTAATTTCATGTATTTTCTGTTAAATTTTAAATGCTTTAAGTTTTTTTTGTCTCCTCCCAGGAATGAATGAACAAGTAGACCGAGGCCAACCCTGAAAAAACCCATCACGCCAAAATGCTGAAATAGGAGAGTAGTAGATTTAAGAATAGGCTCAGATATAAATGGAGATGCAAACAAATGGTGCCTACAATCCCTGCAAGGTGGGCAACAGCAACAAAGAAGTACCACTACAAAGAGTTCTCAGAGACTGGCCTCACTGGAGACTCCTTTTGTTCCTACAGTCACCTTAATTTATCATCGCATTTCAGGGGGGAAAAAAAAAGGAATAGCAGTTATTTCCTGCCTCTTTCTTTGCTTTGAAAAGCATAAGGTGTCCTGGTGAGCTCAGCATATTCCGATGATGACGACAGAACTTCTTCGTAACAGCTAATGATTTCAATAAAACGACCTGGTTAAAGGGCTGCAGTTATTACAAATGGGTTGGAAGGGACACATTTCAAAAATGTTTTTCTCGCTCTTTTTTCCCCCTCTTTCTTTCTGTTTTCAATGTCCACATTTTTGAACATCCTGAGCTCTTTGCATGTAAATCTGTGTGGGTGGATGTGATGAGAAGCAGTTGAATAAACTTCCCTTGGAGCCGCTAAAGCTCTTCTAGAGGCTAACAGAGGGCAGGAGCAACAAATGGTTCAGAGTTAACAAGAGATCTCTGAGAGCTGATTTTAATTCGTTGGGTTTCCCTTCCCCAAAATACAATATGAAATACTTTCTTTAAAAAAATGGAGAGCCCCATTAGGGCTTATTAGGAAATTATGGCCTTCTGTATGTCATAACCTGCATGTGTAATCATTAAACTGTAGATTTACTCTTATTTATGTAGCAGTAAATACAACTGAAAGCATTTAAGACACTTTGGGGTACCTAAATTGATCATATTTAGAATCTTATTGATTAGTTGCATGGCTTTGTTCTATTTTTAAGTCAAACCGTTTACATACGTGTTTGAAAATTAATTTTACATCCTAAGAAACAGAGAATTCCTTGTTTCCAAGTATGAATTCTCCAAATCATAGACATACAAAATGAGAATGAAAAGATGGGACTATAAGTTCAGGCTATAAATATAACTCAGTAAATTCATTCTATCTCATAAATTCAAGATTTGAAATAAATGAAGCCTGACCTAACATAAATGGTAGAAATTGATAAAGATTCTATGAAGACTGAAAAAAGAATATTTATTTGGTATATTTCTTTTCAGTATAAAAACTTGCTTCTGTAGTTCCTTGTATATGACTACCATTAAAACCACATTAATTCTCTCCTTTTACTACTTTTTTTCATTCTCTAGCTTATGCTGGGGCATATTTTCCAACATGTTTTCTAATTGCTACCATAAATATCAGTATCGGTAGCTTAAGACACGCTGGTAGCTTAACATCCACTTACGTAATGGAGATGAAGTTGACTATGTATAATTCCTATGTATACACTGTTTGTTTACTTATTACTCTTCTTAACCAGACTTACCCAAACTTCTTACCCAAACTTGAGCGTCTCTAAAACAAATGCTTAGACTTTACAGACAATGCTGAAAACAAATCACGTTGGTATGAAAAAACAAGAATATGACTAGATAAATTTCTGAAGTCAGGACATAGAAGTGCAAAAATATATTTACTTGGGTTTTTGTTGGTGCATGAAATAATTCATATAGTTATTTGTTTTATTGAAAGTCAGGGATTTTTATCGGATAACGTGATGCACACAACTGAGCTGAATGGGGATGGTGGTATTAAGTGAGGGGGCAGTTTATATAAGGTTAAATTCCATGAAAATTGGTGCTATTTTTTGAGAACACTAAATTAAGACTTTTTCTTTTTCTTCTTCTTATTTTCGGTTTATCACCTGAAAATAATAATGTTCCTTCAATAAAAGAGAAGAAAAAGAGTACATGTTTGTTTATAGAAAATTGAAAATGAATCTTTTTTCTGATGAGAGGGCATAAAATTTGCAGAATTATTTAAAAATTGGCCCTATGCATTTATTTTAACTTTATTACATATTGCGTTTTAAAATATCAATTCTCAATATTTAAGTTGCTTTCAGTTGAAAAACCTAGGGAGATTCTGGTGGCTCAAATAACATTTAAAACCCCATATGGAATGGCTTCATGGATGAAACATCTGCTTCATATTGTGAAAGTATTTGATTTAGGTTCTGATGTTATTAGATTGTTGGTGGATTTTTTAAACTTCCATACAGGTTAATTCTTACTAATTTTAATATAGAGATATATAAACAATCCGGTTTCAACTGTAAAATTATGAAAACAATGAGTGAGCATTTTATCATTTATATATAAGTTTAGACACTCTCCTTGAGGCTATTTGTCCATAAAATGTATAACATACAATTAGATGGCTATTTTCTCTTCATTTATTATATCTGTTTTGAGGTCACTTAGTGATACTAACATTCATTATGTAAAATGATATCATGAAGAATAAAGTGAGCATCTCGACAATGTCTTTAATCAGATTTTGAGGTCCTCATATATCACTTCACGTGAAAGGTAGATAATATATAATCAAACTAAGTGCTTTAGTTTCTAGGCTGAGCTAAATTAACACTTAGGAGAAGATCACATTCAGGTGTAGGTAAAAGGTGTATCATACTTGCCATTGTTTGGTGATCAAATTGATTTTTATTAACAATGTGCCTTGTTTGGCATGTCCAACATTCCTCTCCCTTACCCTATGGAAGCCATGTAGACACAGCAGAGCTGCTTATTATACTCTCCTCCCTACTTATTTACTCCTTGTCCCAGTCTGTAAGCTAGTTAAGAGCTTCCTAAGGTGGGAATCATTATTGTCATTGACAAGCAAAAGATGGCAAGCAGGAAGAGTTTGGGAGAAGACGGGATGGGGGTTGCCCTTCTTTTCCAAATCTTCCTGAATCTATCTCCCTCTCTAGTTCCTGACTCCATATCTTTGTCACGCTAACTTTAATTATTGAGACCAATAACTTTTAGACAGGCCTTGTTGGTTCTGTAAGAAAGAGACAATCTTTGGTCTAAACGGCCTATCTAAAATTAAAGCAGTGGGAGCATATAGCACCACTGAAATAGGTCTTTCTGTTGGCAGATACTAAACCAGGATGATGGAGTCACATTAGCATGTATTCCATAAACTCCTCCCATCCACATAAAGGGTGGGCACAGCACCCAGGCTAGACCGAGTGACAGTGCCATCCCTATGCTTAAGCTGATTCACTTTTCAGAAGAGAATATGGCTGAAGGCAGACATTAAGAATCCTCCCCAAAATTTGTTACATGGATAGTGGGGACCCACAGGTGCCTCTTTTTCTGTGGCATTGAAAATTATACGAATCACAAAAGACATAAGCAGGAAATGTATGTTGTCTTCTCAATTAATAAAAAGTTCTCTTTCTATCAGAAGAAATAATCTGTAAACAGAAACTGGGTTGAGACATTTTTTTGGTCCTTGGATCTGCTGTGCTTGAAGTTAGTATACTAAATTTTTAGTCACTTTAGGAAAAAATAATGTCCTATTTCTGTGAAAACATAGTTCAAAATGTGTGTCTGTCACTGGTAGTTGACAAATTTCTGTTGACCATGTGTAACAAAAATTAAATCAAATTTTGTTTGCAAATTTATATTTGCATGATGATTCTACTTACTAATTAAGCAGTGATTGTAATGATCGGTATAAATATGGTTGATTTATACACTCGGTTTAACACTTTGAGCATTGTAGATATCTAAACTTAACTGCCCTGATTGTTAGGCAAGTGAAGCTGTTGTTTGGAGATCAAACCCAATGGCGTGCTTTAAAGAAATGGTCAGCTGTTTTTTATTATTGTGTCTGGGGTTGAGATGCTATTAATCTCTATGGTTTACTATTTAGAGAAAGATATTGTCCTTAAAAATGCAATCCCAGGATTCTTTGGCCAACGACACAGCAGATAGTACCCAGAGAGGCACATTATGGTTGTAATTGGTAGCGGGGCTAATAGGAAAAACTCTTGAAAGTACAGAGATGGATACGAAAAACAACTAGGTAAGTTGGTTGTTTGAGGGGGTGAAAATTTTTCTGTTAATGACATCTAACATTTTCATTGTGCTAACTTTCCTGTTTTCTTTAACTTAAATCTTTTTTCTAGAGCAGTTAACAACCATTGTGTACTTTTACAGGAAGAAATACTTCAAAGACTGGCTAACAAAGATTTCAATTTTTGTGTTAAGTGTAACTTTCCTAGGAAGAGAAAAAGCCAAAAATGTTAACCTAACTGAACATAAACTAGTGTTTCTTTTTTCTCCCCTCTAAGCATATTCAGAGTCCACACCATTTCTAATGCACCATTGGGGCAGAATATGTAATGACTAATAGCCTGGCAGAGACCCAAGTGACATGTGAACACTGAGCCTTGGCCACAGCCAGTTAGCCTGGAGCAGACGCCAAAGTTTATTGTCTTTGCAGTTTCCTGGCCTTCGCCAGTAAGAAGTCATGGCTCTCACCAGACTTTTTAGCTAGACTATTCATGAATTGCATATTTATTGGCATTTCACAGCAAGAAGCTTAATTGTATGTAAGTCAGCGGGCAGAGACGACTCACTCATAATGCAATTAGGAGAAAGTCTCATTATTTTATGGTTAAGTTATGCTGAGAAACAGTCCGTGTATCCCTCTGTTCATCATTATATTTTTGCTTACAAACAGACACAGGGACAAGGAAAGGTATTTATAAACTCTGCTGTGTGTCCTGAAGTTACAATGCCATAAGGGGGAGAATGCTGGGGACTTACGGGCCTGGGTGTCTGAAGAAAAGTTTCATGGTGGAAGTTGCTTTACTCAAGTCTCCTTTTTGGGCTTTTGAGGTCATTTAACAGTTGTCAGGTACAGGTGGGGAAAAAAAAAATCTTGTTCTGATCCACTTTTAGTTCATTGTCTTTAATCATTACTGCCATGGAGAGGTCTCTTGTCCAGCTCAGTTCCTCAGATAGACATTGGGGAGAAAACTTCCCTTGGGCACATGTACTAACTACTTCCTGTTCTCTAGTCTTTCAGGTTTCAAATTTCCCCACCTATCTTAGCCACAGACTTGGGATGAGGCTGCCCAAAGTCTTTTAGGTGCAACAGGGACTATGGCAGTTCACATTCAGGATTCACTTTTAAGTACATAGGACACCTTGTGATAGAATTTAGGAGTCTAGTACAGTCATGTAGGATTCTAGAATTCTTGTGATGTTTTTTTTCTTTCCCACATAGACATTTAGATGCTATTGTTTAAGGTTTTGAAAGACTTACTTATAAAATCCACTACTTTCACCTGAAATTGATCTAGATAATCCCCATTTTGATAGATCATTAGTAAAACCCAGCTGAAGATAATAGTGAATAGAGACAAGCGGGAAACACTCCATATTTGTTTATTGTCAATGGGAAATTCGACATCAATAATTCCCCAAGAGGTTCCAGAATCTTACCCTAAACCTCCTAATCACGTCTCATGGTAGGTTGAAAGATATATCCTTATGATTCCTCTTACTCAGCCTCTAAAATGATCACATCAGAGCAGACCTACAACCCAAATTCCATGCTTGATAGCAGAGGCCAATTTTTTCAATGTTTCTTCACTGCTAAGGGGATAGCTCTATTTCAATAACAAAATATTCCCAGGCTTACATTTTTTCTAAATAAGAAGTTTATAGAAATCTGGTTTGACACCATGTTGATCTTCATCTATGGACTTCTGTTTTGATTTGGTGTGTGTTTTTCAATAAAAAATAATTCTGTCTTTTTTGAGGATCCCTAAAGAATTTCCTGATCTTTAAGCTATCACAAAGGTCAGCGGCTACACCTAGAAAAGTGCCAGTTTGGGTGTAAGACAACTGTACCTAAATGGAAATAGGAAGTTGATTTTGTTTTGTTTTTTTCTCAGCCAAGGACAATGATTCTTAACCTGAGTCCTGTTCATTTACTCTATGGGAACTCTCAGGTTCTGTGAAGCTCATCACAACTTAGATTTGTGATGAAAATTAAAAGTAATGGATATTTCTTTGGTTCCCTGCATCACAGAGTTTATCCAGTGTTATCTTCTCTTATCTTGAAAACTTGATGTAATTCATAACCCCATTAAACAAGCAAGGGATGCCAAGCAGGAAGGGTTTGGGAGAAAATGGGAGCATTGTTGTCCTTCTTTTCCAAATCTTCCTTACTCTATCTCCCTCTCTAGTTCCTGACTTCATACCTTTGTCATGCTGACTTTAATAATTGGGAACAGCAACTCTTAGGACTCGTGGCTCTGTAAGAAAGAGACAATGTTTGGTCTACACTGGCCTGTCTAAAATCAAAGCAGTGAGAGCATATAGGACAACTAAAACAGGTCTTTCTGTTGGCAGATATTAAACCAGGATGGTGGAGTCTCACATTAGCATGTACTCCATGAACTCCTCCTATCCAAACAAAGGGTGGGGACAGGACCTAGGCTAGCCCAAGTGACAGTGCCATCCCTGTGCCCAAGATGATTCAGAATAGAATATAACCCAAATATTAATTAACATGTTTTAACATGCAGTTCTTAAGATGTCTAAGTAATACATAGATCTTTATATGTGTATAAATATGATAAAGTGAATGACCTAAGTATAAATGTAAAAAACTGAAAAATGAATAAAAAATAAAATAAAAATAAAAGGAATAAAATAATAAAATTAATGTGGAAATTAATCCAATAGATATTTGAAAAATAGTGAAGGAAATTAATCCAATAGATAATATTTGAAAAATAGTGAATAAAAACCAAATCTGTTTTTCTGTAAAGTCCAATGAAATAAAACTCTGGAAAAAATAAGAATGCCCACTGTCAATATCACATCTAATATGCTATTGAAAGACCTCAGTGATGCAGTGAGTTAAGAAAAATACAGGTTACATACCATACAATAGTGTGTGTATGTCAGAAATGTGGATTTTTATATATAAATATATACACTGTATTAGTCAGGGTTCTCTTAGAGGGACAGAACTATATAAATATATATGTGTGTGTATTAACTTACACTATCACAAGGTCCCACAATAGGCTGTCTGCAAGCTGAGGAGCAAGGAGAGCCAGTATAAGTCCCCAAACTGAAGAACTTGGAGTCTGATGTTCAAGGGCAGGAAACATCCAGCATGGGAGAAAGATGTAGACTGGGAGGCTAGGCCTATCGCGGTTTTTCACGTTTTTCTGCCTGCTTTATATTTGCTGGCAACTGATTAGACTGTGTCCAGCAGATTAAGGGGGGATCTGCCTTCCTGAGCCCACTGAATCAAATGTTAATCTCTTTTGGCAACACCCTCACAGACACACCCAGGATCAATACTTTGCATCCAATCAAGTTGACAGTACTAACCATCACACACACACACACACACACATATATACACACATATATATGTGCACACACACATATACACATACAGATATACACACATATATCTGGGAGAAAAAAATGATATCATTTGCAAGCAATATAGTTTAATACTTATAGAGAAAATGCAAGAAAAATAAAGGAAAAACTACTAGAACTAATAAGACAATTCAAAAGGGTGACTGAATAGAAGACTAACACAAGAAAATCAGTGTTAGTCTGATTATATTAGCCTGTAAATAGCTAAAAAAAGATTAGCATATCATGATCTATAGAAGATTCAAATCATGAAGATGTTAATTCTTGAGAAAACAATCACCAAATTCAATGTAATTCAGTCAAAATTTTAGCAGTATTTTTCATGTACAATGACAAGCTCATTTTTAAGTTTATATGAAAAAATGTATAAAATAATTTAAAAATTCTGAAAAAAAGTTACCCCAGGTGTCAATGTTACAATTTTCTCTGAGTACTTCTATAGTCTATGAGTCATGAACAGGTGTTATCTATGTATTACTTGTGTAATTAAAAATTGTTCCAGCTGGGCACGGTGGCTCACGCCTGTAGTCCCAGCACTTTGGGGGGGCTGAGGCGGGCATATCACCTGAGGCCAGGAGTTCAAGACCAACCTGGCCAACATGGTGAAACTCCATCTCTGCTAAAAATATGAAATTAGCTGGGTGTGGTGGTGGGCACCTGTAATCCCAGCTACTTGGGAGGCTGAGGCAGGAGAATCATTTGAACCTGGGAGGCAGAGGTTGCAATGAGCCGAGATTATACCACTGCACTCTAGCCTGGGCAATAGAGTGAGACTCTATCTCAAAAAAAAAAAAAAAAAAAAAAGAAAGAAAGAAAGAAAGAGAAAACAAATGTTCCAAATGAATAGAAAAATCTAAGAAATCTAAGAAAGGAGCATGAAGATTTGGAGTATGAGAATGATACTTCAGTCACAAGGAGTGGTAAATAACCAACCCTGTGATTAGAAAATAAAAATCAAACTAAGAGGGTGGAAAAGTTGATTTGAAGGTTATCATGTATGGTGGGAGGTGAGGGAAGTACTAATAAGTTA
Source organism: Colobus angolensis palliatus (assembly GCF_000951035.1). Classification (NCBI taxonomy): domain Eukaryota; kingdom Metazoa; phylum Chordata; class Mammalia; order Primates; family Cercopithecidae; genus Colobus; species Colobus angolensis. The sequence goes on from NW_012115222.1 coordinate 2,682,420, forward strand.
TAACGTGATGAAATGAACAGTGTCTGGGGTGGTGTGGCAGAAATAGCTGGAGAGAAAGATGATTTAAGGGAAGCTGTTTAACGCATATATCATTGAACATATATACTGAACATTACCTAAAACATTATTCTTAAAAAATGAGGCAATGTGGGAGGTAGGGGGAACAAAGAACGGGGGAAAACTGAGTACACTGTTACTTACGAATATTATTTTGGTTTGTCAAATTGTCAGATTATTCACTTGGATATGTGGGAAGGAAGTTCATTTTTAGTTTTCTTTTTTTACATTTAAAATTTTGAGATAATTATAGATTCACAAGCAGTTTGAAGAAATAATACAGAGGGATGCTGTATTAGTCTGTTCTCATGCTGCTAATAAAGGCACACCCAATACTGGGTAATTTATAAAGAAAAAGAGGTTTAATGGACTCATAGTTCCACATGACTGGGGAGGCCTCAGAAGGTGAAGGAGGAGTAAAGGCACGTCTTACATAGCAGCAGTCAAGAGAACGTGTGCAGGGGAACTGCCCTTTATAAAACCATCAGATCTCATGAGATTTATTCACTATCATGAGAACTGCACAGGAAAAACTTGTCCCCATGATTCAATCACCAGGTCCCTCTCATGACATGTGAGGATTGTGGGAGTTACAATTCAAGATCAGATTTGGGTGGGGACCCAGCAAAACCATATCAGATCCCATGTAACCATAACTTAGTTTCCACCAATATTAACATCTTGTAAAACTACAGTATAATATTGCAACCAGAATATTGATACCGATATAATCAAGACACAGAACATCTCCATTGCCACAAGGATCCCTCATTTTGCCTTTTTACAGTCACACTCCCTTCTTCCTACATCCAGCTCTCCTTAATCCCTTAAAATCACTAATTTCTTCTTTATTTACTGTAATTTTTTTATTTTAAGGATGTTATATAAGTGAAACCATGCAGTATTTGTGACCTTTTGGAAATGGCTTTTTCACTTTACGTAATTCTGATATTCATCCAGGTTATTGTGTATACCAATAGTTTGTTCCTTTTTATTGCAGAGGAGCATTGTATGTTATGTAGTATGTCTTCGTTTTTCCCTAAAGGCTTAATAGTTTTCCAGTACATTTCAATCCAAGTGTATGATCCAGTGTTAGTTAATTTTTGTATAAGGTATATGACTTAGGTCAATGTTGTGGGTTTTGTTTTTTTTTTTTTTTTCTGCCGTGGATGCCCATTTTCTCCAGATTCATTTGTTGAAAAAGATGTCTTTCCTTCATGGAACTGAATTTTGCATCATTGCCAAAAATCAGTTGGGCATGTTTGTGTGGATCTATTTCTAGGTTCTCTATTCCATTCCATTGATTTTACATTTATTCCTCTGCCCACTACCAGTCTTAATTACTATAGTTACTTAATGAGCCTTGAAGTCAGGTAGATTGATTTCTATGACTATTCTTTTTATTTCATAACTAACTCTTCCAGTTCTTTTGCCTTTCTATATAAATTTTAAAGTAAACTTATCTATACAGTTGTACCCTGAACGATGTGGAGGTTGGGACACCGAGCCCTCATGCAGTCAAAAATTCGTGACTCCCCCAAAACTTAACCACTGAGTAGCCTACTGTTGACCAGAAGCCTTACTGGTAACATAAACAGTCTATTACAATATATTTTGTATGTTATATGAATTATATACTGTATTTTTTTTTTTCTGAGACAGAATCTCACTTTGTCACCCAGGCTGGAGAGCAATGGCACAATCTTGGCTCCCTGGAAACTCCACCTCTGGGTCCAAGTGATTCTCCTGCCTCAGCCTTCCGAGCAGCTGGGATTACAGGTGCCCACCACTGTGCCTGGCTAATTTTGTATTTTTTGCAGAGGTGGCTTCACCACGTTGGCCAGGCTGGTCTTGAACCCCTGACCTCATGTGATCTACCCATCTTAGCCTCCCAAAGTGCTGGGATTACAGGTATGAGCCACCACGCCCAGCCTATACTGTATTCTTACAATAAAATTAGCTAGAGAAAATAAAATGTTATTAAGAAAATCATAATGAACAGAAAGTATATTTCTATTCATTAAGTGGAGGTGGAACATCATCAAGGTCTTCCTCATCCTCTTCATGTTGAGTTGACTGAGGAGGAGAAAAAGGAAGAGGAGGAGTTAGTTTTGCTGTGTTAGGGTGGCAGAAGTGGAAGAGAATCTGTATATAAAGCGGATCTGTCTAGTTCAAACTTCTGTTCAAGAGACAACTGTGTATACAAAATTCTTGTTGGGATTTGGATAGGAAATGAATTAAAACTGCATATTAATTTAGTAAGAATTGACATCTTTAATATGTTCAACTTCCAGTCCATGAACACAGCATGTTTTTCCACTTATGTAGATATTCTTTGATTTATGAACATTTTGTGTTTTCATCATACCAGTACTGTACATTTTGTGTTAGATTAACACCTGTAGTTGGGAGATATCTTGAGACTTTCTATATAATTAATCATGTCATTATTGTTTATTTGAGTTTTTTTCTGTTTTCAAATGTATGCAATTAGTGCTATAAATTTCCATTCAGCACTGCTTTTGCTGTGTCCCACAATTTTTGATATATTGTATTTTCATTTCCATTCAATTCAATCTATATTTCAAGTTTCTTTTGATATTCCCTCTTTCTCTCATAGATTATTTAGAAAGTTTAGTTTCCAAGTGTTTGGAGATCTTCCTGTTATCTTTTTGTTAACTCATTTCTCATTTGATTCTATTGTGGTTGAAGAATATATGTATGATTTCAATGCTTTTAAATGTACTGAGGTTTGTTTTGTGGCCGAGGACATAGTTTTCTTGGTGTATGTACTGTGGGGCTCTTGAAAGGAAAGAGCATTCTACTGTTGAGTGGAGTGGTCTCTAAGTATTGATTAGATCCTGTTGGATAATGGTGTTAATTGAGTTCTTATATATTCTTGCCAATATTCTGTCTAGTTATTCTATCTGTTGACAGAATAGTGTTAAACTCTCCAATTCTAATTGTGGATTTATTTATGTCTCCTTTCGGTTCTATCATATTTTGTTTTCTATAACTTGCAGTTCTGTTGTTTAGTGCACACACTTCTGTTGATTGTTTATTCAGTTTGGTATCTCTCTGGTTCTTTGTATGATGAATGATTTTTTTATTGAAAGCTGGACGAGTATGGTGGCTCATACCTATAATCCCAGCACTCTGGGAGGCCAAGGTGGGTGGATCACTTGAGGTCGGGAGTTCGAGACCAGCCTGGCCAACATGATGAAACCCCGTGTCTACTAAAAATACAAAAAAATTAGCCAGGTGTGGTGGCACATGCCTGTAGTCCCAGCTACTTGGGAGGTTAAGATTTGAGAATCACTTGAACTCAGGAGGCAGAGGTTGCAGTGAGCCGAGATGGAGTTTCAAGTTTCAAGTTTCTTTTGATATTCCCTCTTTCACTCATAGATTATTTAGAAAGTTTAGTTTCCAAGTGTTTGGAGATCTTCCTGTTATCTTTCTGTTAACTCATTTCTCATTTGATTCTATTGTGGTTGAAGAATATATGTATGATTTCAATGCTTTTAAATGTACTGAGGTTTGTTTTGTGGCTGAGTGTCACTGTCACTCATGCCTGAGTGACAGAGTGAGACTCCATCTTAAAAAAAAAAAAGAAATCTGGAGACCAGGCACCATGGCTCACGCCTGTAATCCCAGCACTTTGGGAGGCCGAGGCAGGCTGATCATGGGATCAGGAGTTCTACACCAGCCTGGCCAACATGTGAAACCCCATCTCTACTGAAAATACAAAAATTAGCTGGGTGTGGTAACACACACCTGTAATCTTAGATACTTAGGAGGCTGAGAGAAGAGAATTGCTTGAACCAGTGAGCCAAGATCACGCCACTGCACTCCAGCCTGGGGGACAGAGTGAGACCCCATCTCAGAAAAAAAAAAAAAAAAAGAAACCTGGATATTTTGGGTATGATGCTGTGAAACTCTGGATCTTATTTAAACCTCCTGGTTTAGCTGGCTATTTCTGACATGGCCCCTATTTAAACCTTCTGGTTTAGCTGGGTGTTTATGACATGGCTCCAGCAGGGAATGTGAAATGGGATATCCTGCGTCATCACTGCCAGATGGGAGTAGAAGTCCAGATTCCTATTGGTCTCAGTTAACACCTAAGGTGGGGGAATTCCTCATTTCCACTATGCAGACATGGGAGTTGCAACTACCCATAGGCATCCACCAATACCTCGTAAGCTGGGAGGAGAAGGGGTACCCTTAGGGGTCATTCCTACTACTCACTTAGCTGCCACTGACACCACAGGGTTGAGGTGCAGCGTAGTGGTGATGAAAATTCCAACTTTCCATTCAGCCTTCTCTGAATAGAAAGGGGAGGGGAAAATGGGGATGGGACACCTTGTTATAGCTTCAGGAGAGTGGAAGTCTAAACTTTCTAAGCAGCTTTTCTTGATGTTGGTAGGAATGAAATTGTGGCTCTATTTTTTGTTTTATTTCTTGTGCATTTTTGTCCATCTTGCTAGGCTACCTATTTCCTGGCCCTTTGGATAGAGAAGCAAGCTTTCCTTGGGGCTTTTTATTGTCTGCACTCATTGGTGTTTCCAGGTTAACATCTTCTTCAGCTCCTAGTTTTGGATATATGAGGCTACTGTGTCATTCTTTGCATCCTGGCCTGCCTTCCTCTCTCTATGTTTCAGAATCTTCTTAATGTGGTTTGTAAGATAATGTCCAGAAATCTTAGTGTACTTAGTAGGAGAGATCAGGAAAAAGTAGGGCTTTTTGAAGGAAGCTGGACCCCCTTAATGATCCTTCCTGTGGGAGAAAGGGCTGGTTATGACCTGACCCCTGATAAACCTCTCCACAAGCTTCTGGCCACAATTACTCCACCCATGTCTGACTAACAACAACCTGTTTAACCCCAAGCATCTTCTAGGAAGAGACCATACATCATGCCAGACTCTTTCGTGGTTTTGTGCTTTGACCAAATACACTAAGAACAAATATCTAGAGTTAGACCACCCAAGATATTTCCACTTCCGTGGTTAACCATCTTTGAATTCAGGTTTCTTTGGGTGAAAAGATTATTCATATTCTGAATATCAATGTTTTATGTTCTTATCAACATGTCGATGCTACAGACATTGGACTCTCACTACATGTACCTGGGAAATTTGTACTCCGACAATGCCATTCTAACTTTAACTAAATTGAACAATTTGCCTGTTTTCACCATGGTTCTAATTATTTCCATGGACTTTTATTTATTGAGGAATAAATATAAAAATGTTTTGGGTAAATGGTAGTCAGTTGGATACTTTGCATTTCAAAATCTAGGAAAGGAACTGACCAGAATGAAGGCTGTACCATGGTGGAAAAATTCCTCTGTCTATAATTTACATTGAGTTAGTGAGTCTTTATAGAGCTCCATTCCTGCTTGGTTCCAGATGAATTGTAGTTCTCTGTGAACCAAGAAACATATGTAATTTATAGTCTGTTTTGGCTTGCTTTGATAAAGAATATGTTATCTTCATTCTTAAGAAAATATAGGCTGCATAGCCTGATGCAATTGTTTATGGAGGCAATAAACTTTGTTTCAGTCCTTACCTTACAGAATCTGCTTTCCTAACTGTGTATGGAAACTGATGTTCATCTATTCAAACTACCTTAAAGGGGATCATGGTAATCTTGTTGGAATTAAGTTAGCTTTAAGAGAACAAAAGGAGAAATACCATCTTGTTTTTGCCTTAACTGATGTATTTTTATTCTAATTCAGTTCTTTCAAAGACGTGTACTTAACTATTTTATTGAGTAATAAATGACCGTATTTGAAAGAGTTAAATATTAATATACAACTTATAACAATAAAAGTACCCCACCTCAGGTCTCACTTCTCAGGCCACTACTTCCAACACTTTTAATTTGAATTTTCCGAGTTAATAGGATTCTGAAACTTTTCTCAAAATGGTTAAATGCAGTAGGTTATCAGTGAGTTTCATTCCCTGCCACCACCATGACATCTCCCCTGGAACCCAACCATTCTTGTCCTGGTATATCCCTTCCAATCACCATGGAAGTCTGTTCCTTAATCCATGTCCCCTGAAGCCTGAATCTTCTTTATTGGTTTACAAACTTTATTTTAGCAGTCCACATGCTCCAATAGCTCAGCAAGAGTTCATACGAGGTACAGTTATTTTTTATATACTTTAGTCTTCCTATCTCGGTTTAGGTTAGAAATAATTTTCTCTCATAATTTCAAAGGCATCTTTCTTGTTAGCACTTTAAATAGTACCTGGTTCAGAACAGGCACTCAATAAATCATTGCTGAATGAATTATTTTCTAGCTTACAGTGTTGCTGTTTTGAAAAGTCCAATTCCATATGCCATTTTAATGACTACTCTTTTATATATTACCTTGTTTTTCTGTCTGGGAACTTAGCATCTCCTCTTCATCTCCAGATATTTGATATTTCAGAATGATTTGCATGAGTATAGATATAAAAAATTATTCTGCTATGCATTCAGTGGGCCTTTTTATACAGTGATCTAAGGTGTTTTATTATGGAAAATTTATGTTTGTATTCATTCCCTTTTTGTTATTACATTTCCTTTAGTCTCCCTTTCTAAAATTTCTAATAGTAAACTATGGAATTTCCAGAATAGATTCTAAAATTTTTAATCCTTTTCTCATACTTTCTATCACTTTGACATTTATTTCATCTTTCTGAGCAGTATCTTCCCCTTTATTTTTTAACCCTCTGTTTCACTTTTAAAATACCCTCATCACTTTATGTCAGTTAGGTGGTTGGTTATATGATTAAAAATTCTGGAGCAACTTCTGGTCTGGGAATATACTTTTGGGAATTGTTCACTTAGGTGGAATTTAAAGCCATGAGACTAAATAAGATCACCAAGAGAAAAAGTCCAAGGACAAAGACTAAGGCATTTAAACTTTTTAGAGTTCACATCAATGAGAAAGAAATGATAGGGAAAAGATCAGTGACGGAAGGAGAAGGAAACACATGAGTGTGTGATATCCATTTTCTGTGACAAATGCCACTCATAGGTCAAATGAGATGAGCACTGAGAAGTGACTACTGGCTTTAGCAACAAAGAGGTCATTGGGTCACTGGTGTTCTTTTTAAAAAATGCCATTTAAACAGAACAATGACGGCAAAAGTCTGAGTGAAGCATGATCAGGAATGAGCAGGGAAATCGATATTATAGCAGAGGTTGCAGTCGACTCATTTTGCCATGTAGTAAAGCAGAAATGAAGCCATGGGGGCTGGAATACAGTATGGTGTATACAGATGTTTTTCTGGAAGACTGGATAAACAAATGCTTCCCAAAGAATGGCAGTACCTAGCAAAAACTGTGAAAATAAAGTGACTTCCAGGTATGAAGAGCTTTAAGAGATGAGACACAGCATAAGATTTATGTAATGCGAAGTTGTCATAAAAAATACAGTATTGATTATAATGATTATACCTAAATTCATAAAGTTTGCTGTGAAGCAAGCTCATGCAAAATAGAAAGTGAATTTGGATATCTTAACTTCTGATGTGTTTCTCATTAAACTCAACTACTATTAATCAATATTTAATTATCCTGACTTTTCACTCAAGATATAATCCACAATTTTCTGATATAAAGTGCCTTCAGGTGTTGAAAGGGCAATTCCTTAGTTGATAAACCCTTGTCTTGAGTGTGTACTGAGTGCAGTTCTTAAGTGTGTGAGCCACCTCCTCCTGTAATAATCTGTCTCAAGCTGCTTTCTCCAGCTCTTTCAATATTTGACCTTCATTATTCAAGATCAGCAACAGAAGAGGCTACTCAATGTCTTAGGAATATACATACCCAGATTGTCATGATTTCTTTATTTCTTTTTGAGGAAGAGCCTTTACTGAGATTTTACAACATTTTATTTGAACTGGAAGAAACTGCTTATTAAAACAGTCAAAATTTTCTCCTATGGAAAACTCTAGGGCCTAAAGTCAACATAGCAGAAGCATTTTTAAAACGAGCCTTCCTTTCACAGAGGAGACCCCAGTCGGATGTGATAAGAGGTGTGATAATAGAGTTGATCAAGTTACTGAAAGTCTCTGAGCCTCAGTTTCCCATTGAAATAAAAGATAATCGAAGCTTAACAAGCATGGGCTCAAACCCTCTTGTCTTCTCAGTCTGTGTACTTTGTGTAGGTGAGACCTTGATTTCAGTGTCTACTAATACTCAGATTGGCCTCAGACTCGTATCTCTATCCGAGGTTTCCTCTGACATGCAGCTTTCCTGTACATGAATTTGAAACACTTTAAAGTCTTCCCTTAATGACATCTGCAAAGCTTCATGCAATCATCTGCTGCCTACCTCTTGTAGCCTCATCTTGCACCACATTCCTTTGGCTTTCTACACTCCAGACACCCTGGCCTTACTTCAGTTCCTCCAGGGCACTGCACTCTACCCCTCCACTGAGCCTTTCACATGCTCTTCTCTCATCTGGAATGTTCTTATTGCCCTAAACCCTTCTCCACCTGTACCTAGTTAACTCCTAATATAATTTATGTCTCCGGTAAATACTGCCTATGCTATATCTTAACCATATAAGTAGCTTCAAGTTCATTTTTTCCTGGACATTTTATGAAATCTGGGATGCAGAAATCATACAGTATCCTCTGCTCTCCTTGTGACAGCCTTCCTGGTTTCACTGGCTTGCTGGTTTTGGCTCCTAGTTGGGAAAGTAGGACTAGCATTCATTTTTATTTCAACTCATGTTGGGAAAGAAATACGACGTCAGCTTGCTTTCTAATTGTAACAAAATTCTCTGTGGCTGTCCTTAAATATGACAAAAAGATAATATTACTTTGTACAACTATGTACAAACTTACTAAATCTCTCTTAGAAAGTATTTCGGATGCCAGTTTGTGAAACATCAGTGGGTGTTTACAAGGAATAAATCATAGCACAACCACCCGGGCCATTCTTAACTGTCTGACAGATTCAAAACTAGGAAGAACACTGGGAAAAGCCTTTCTTCTTCTTTTTTCTCTTTCTCAGGGCACAGAGCTTCACGCCCATAAGGGATCCTCTATCCTGATGATCCTATCACTACAAATGGATTATTTTGAATACAGACTGTATTAGTTTCTTAGGGCTCTGGTAACAAAGTTTTACAAACTAGATGGCTTAAAACAACAGAAATTTGTTTCACAGTTCTGGATGGTGGAAGTCTGAAATCAAGGCATCAACAGGGCTGTGTTCCCTCTGAAATCTGTGGAAGTGAATCCTTCCTTGCCTCCCCTAACCTCTTGTGGAGTGCCTGCAATCTGCGCATCTCTTCGCTTACAGCTGCAGCACTTCAATCTCTGTCTCTGTTGTTATGTGAAATTAGGTAAGATGATAGAATTCTTTAGATATGGTATGGAATAAGCCCACCAGGAAAATAAAAGGACTTAAAAGAAAACCAACACAACTTACTATCTCATGCTGAAAACAACAAAACTTCTTGCTTAAGATAGCAACATAATTCTTTTGGAAGGATCAATGAGTTAAGAGCATGGAATTGGGTCTAGGGACTGAGAAGCAGATGGAGCACTGCAGCTGGATTTTACTTTGAAGAAGTTTTTTTGAACAAAATTAACATGAACTTTATTTTTTGTGGGCTTGAATGGCTCACAAAAGATGAGACAAGGTTAAAGTCCCACTTGTGTTGAGGAGTCTAATAGAGATCCTCACCCTTCCCACGAAGGTGAGATCCAAATAATTCAATGTAAAAGTAAACTCAGAAAACTACCTCCTCCAATCTTGGGCTTAAATGAAACTCAGCTCTCTCAAACACAGGTGCTGAATGGAAAGGAAAACAAAATTTTTGAGAACTTCTAACCACAAACCAATTCTCAAATTCATTTGAAGCCTAAATACACAGCACATGGGTGGTCTACAAACCTCAAGCTGAGAATTTAATTTAGACTGATCGCAAAGTATTGGTGTCCCAAAGACCACCTGGCAGAAGCAAATGGAAATCTCTGCAGGAACCCATCATCATGCCCCAACTCAATGATTTTTCATAATAAATTTTAAGGCAATTGAGCAGCCCACAATAAAAAATAACTAAACAAGACACCATGAGGAAGAACCAGCAGAAACAATAAACAATAGAAACAGACTCTCAGAAATTTGAAGGACAGTGAAATATAATACATAATTATAAAATATGTTTCCTTATAGGAAATAAAATCCAAGTTTAAAAATGTGTGCAGGAAATAAGGAATGACACTAAATGACCAAACAACTTCAAGGAAGAAAAAACAATTAGAAATAAAACATATAATTGGAATAAAAAATTCAAAAGGCATTTTTAACCTAAAATGTATCTAACAGAAGAAAGATTTAGTGAATTGAACGAAAGATCTGAAAAATTTATCTAGAATACAACACAAATAGGCAAAGAGATGAAAAATATGAAGGACAGATTAAGAGGCATTGAGGAACTGGTAAGAAGTCTAACATTTGTCTACTTGGACTCTAAGAAGGAAAAGAGAGCATAGAACAGAGATAATATTTGAAAACAGATGGATAAGAATTTTCCTGAATTGATAAAGGAAAAAACTTAAAACCTAAATAAGCCATTATATTTCCACAAGAATGGGGTAAAAAGTAAAAGTCTGATAATATCAAATGTTAGCAAGAATATAGAAAAAATGGGAACATTCATACATTACTAGACGGAGTATAAATTGTCATGATAACTTTGGAAAATAGTTGGCATTGTCTATGAATATGAAACTATGTTTAATTTGTAACTTAGCAATTTTAGTGGGTAAATATCCTTAAAGCTCATGCACACATGCACCATTTACATGGACAAGGATATTCAAAACAGTATTGTTCTGTAAGAAAAAAAAAAAATTGCTACTGTTTGAATGTCCCCTAAAATTCATATGTTGAAACTTAATTGCCAGTGTGATATTATTAAGAGGTGGGGCCTTTAGGACGTTATTAAACCGGAGGGTGTAGCCCTTATATATAGGATTAGGGTCCTTATAGGAGAGGTTGAATGACTGAATTCCTTCTCTTCCACTCTTCTGCCATGTGAGGATGCAGCAAGAAGACTCATCAGACACCAAATGCTACCACCTTTATTGTAGACCTCAGCCTTCACAACTGCAAGAAATAAATTTCTGTGTTCATTCATGAATTACCCTGCCTCAGGCATTTTGGTATAGCAACACAAATAGACTAGAGTAGAAAGGATAAACACATTTGGTATATTCTTACAAAGCAATATTTTATGACAATAAAATATAAGTGTTGTGGGATCTTTGGGGTGTCGATTTTCTGCCCAGAAACTTCTGTTGCCAGTGGCATCTTTGCCTGAGTTCTTGTCCTGCATCCAGGAAGCATGAGGCATGCAGAAAAGTAGAGGGTGAACAAGATGAAGAGAACTTTATGAAGTGTTAAAACAGCTCAGAGGAGACCCACAGTAGGTAGCTCCTCTCAGTTCAGCTCTCGGCAGAGAGGAGGCCCTGAAGGGGGGTAGCTCCTCTGTGCAGCTGGTTGTCCTGTCTTCTGCCCAGCTCATAGCAGATAGGCCCTGGAGTGGGCTGCTCCACTCTGGTAATGTCAATTACCAATGTCACTGCAGGTCTTTGAAGCCCTCAGCAGAGAGGGTACCTCCTCTCTGCAGCTGGTTGTCTGGTCTGGTCTGGTCTGCTCAGCTCTAGCTGAGCCTGGGGCTCTTATGGGCCTCAGAGGGAAGGTAGTGCACACTGATTGGTTCATGGGCAGCCTTGAAAAGGTACCAGTTCCCACTCCCATGTGTGGGACTGACAGCCCAGCCCCCAGCCTTCAGGTCCTCCCTGACCTGAAGGTGGAGCCTCACCAGGGACCCACCCCCTTCCAGCCAGGAATTTGCCTCCTGCTGCTGTTCATGGCCACTGGGCTCCACCAGACTTTGTTCCAAGTTTGAAGAGGGTGCAGACAGGAGGGAGAAGTCAGGCAGTGGAAGCAGGTACTTCTGAGCCTATGAAGACATGGGGGGCCTTCCTGGACCACAAGAGTGCAGGGATGCCTGGGTCTGTAGCCAAGGGTTGGGCAGCTATAGCTGCAGTGGGGCAGTGGGGCTCCTGCAGGTCTGCAACCCTCGTTTGAGTGGCTGCAGCTGTGCCTGGGAGGGCAGGGCTGCTGCCTGCTCCCGGACCCCCAAGAGCACAGGGAGGCTTGGATCTGCAGCCACAACTTGGGCGGCTGCAGCCCCACCCAGGAGGACAGAGCTCCTGGCCACTCTGTGGAGTGTGCAGTCCTAGTCATGCCTCCCTGAATCAGCCTGGGTGATGGCAGGGGCAAGCTGTCTGAAGCAGCCACTGCTATCACAAGCAATATCGTCAACGGAGAAGATATTAAAAACACAACATTGAATACTATAATCAAATCACAAAGGATAATAGGCACTGAATTTAGCTTTGTTTTGCTAGTTCATGGCTCCTAAGGTATACAGTATCAGTTAGACCTTGCAAAGTTACATTGTTTATTTTGGCCATGAAATTCCGTGTATACTTACAGATCCTTAGGAATAATATTCTCTAACCATGGCTACAAAAATTCTGTTCTTTGTGCAGAAACTGATATTTGTAATCTATAGTTATTTTTAGAAATGTTGTTCTGAATGATTGTAGTGATCACAAAATCGTCTACCAGCAGCCTTAAGGTCTTTCTGTTTATGTCTGCATCCTTGTCGGTGAAAACAAAGATGCCCAGAAGGCTATAAAAACATAAGCTCCTATGCAATCATAAGAAGCTGGAACATGTGGTGGATTGTGATTGTGGAATTGACTCATAGGGATTGGGGATTGGACTGAAGAATGGGAAATGAGAAATTCAAATCAATTGGGTTTATATGCTTGAGTGGCAGAAAGACCCTAAGAAACAGTATTATAAATACAATACAATTAAATCCTGATGGAAACACCAGGATAAAACACCAAGATTAAAAAGTGTGGTTATCCATAATCCCAACACCAATGTTAGTTAGATGTTAGAAAATATCTAATAATATAAGATGATTATAATTGTAAATATCGGTGGATTCAAGGACAATCCAGAGTCTTAGATTATATTTTACCCTAAATTTAACCTAAATTTTGATAATACATTTCAGCGATTTATTCAATTACTTTTTTTTTTAATTTTAATTTTAATTTTTATTATACTTTAAGTTCTAGGGTACATGTGCATAACGTGCAGGTTTGTTACATATGTATACTTGTG
>NW_012115222.1:2696674-2789952 GCF_000951035.1 Colobus angolensis palliatus
AAGTCCTTGCCCATGCCTATGTCCTGAATGGTACCACCTAGATTTTCTTCTAGGGTTTTTATGGTATTAGGTCTAACATTTAAGTCTCTAATCCATCTTTGGATACTCCCAAATTTTCCCAATTTTTTTCACTATGGATACTCCCAAATTTCAGTTATGATTATTGCATGATGGCTGCAGAAGTTTCCTCTTGCTCTTCCATGAGTAGTGGGGGAAGCATAGTGAGTATATTGGTGATAGGTGGGAGGCAGTGGATTTGAGTATCCAAAGTGCCACATTTAGCTGTATGGCCCCAGAGCTTCTCCAAACCTTGTATTTTCTTGGGTAAAATGGGAATAAAATATCTTCTCTACCTATCTCAAAGGGTCAATGGAGATATCAAACCAGAAATGACTCTAAAACACTTTATAAAATATAATGTATTCTAAAAATGTAAGAGGTATCATCAGTATCATTGTTTATAACCAATGGGATAAACAATAGTGTAAATAATTAAGAGATATTCTCTCCCATGACTTTCATTTTATACTTACCAGTTTTTTTAAAAATGCAGAAGTAAACATGTTCTTTGCAAGCAACACAAATATAGAAGTATACATAAAAATGGCAAAAGTTTCTCTTCTCCTGACTTCATTCATTACTCCGATCTAGTATGATTTCTAAATACTTCTCATCATATGCATATAATTATGTGTTATTTATACATTGCCTAACTAAGGGCACCTATTTAGTCTCCATCCCTTTGCTAGAACTAACAGTATTCCAATAAATAGTCAAAATATAGACAAAACAGTCTATATTTCTAGACTATTTTAATTGCATACTCAAATTTTTGTTTGAGTCATTCAACAAATGATAATGAATGTCTACTATATGCCAGGTATTCTTCTGGATGACAACGATATAGCAGTATCTGCATAAGACAGATCAGGTCTGTACTCTCATGATCCTTACATTCTAGGCCGAGCATGCAAAAACTATGCAAACAATAAACATAAGAAAAATATTACATATTGATAAGTGCTATGCATACAAAGCAAGTTGATGTGAATGATATTACACAAATAGGAAGCAGGCACAATTGACTATTGAAATATTGTTAGTGCTAGCAAAGGGGAGGCTGAATAGATGCCCTTAGCTAGACAATGTATAGATAACATATAATTATATGCGTATGGTGAGAAGTATTCAGAAATCATACTAGATTTGTATATAGCAATATGGGTTAATATCAAAACACATCAATGAATTTAAAAAGGAATGACAATAAAGTTTATTTTGTAATACCATTTATATAAATTAAAGGCCAACATATAACATATTGCATTTTTTAATTAATATAAATATATGCAAATAAATAGCATAAGGTAGATGAAAAGGACCTAAGTGACATAAATGAGGATGAGTATCTATTAGGAAGAATAAGGGGAATTGGAGATGGTGAACAAAGAGGGCAAACAATGACAAAGCAAAACAATGTTCTGTCAGAAACAATGTTTAGGCCTTTCACAGACTAGTGATGAAAACATGCATGGTCGTATTAATTTTGGGCACATTAAATTAAAAGGAAAAAGGAGAGTAAAAAGAAATAGTAAGGAAAGTAAGAAAGAGAAATGACTATGATGATTTCTTTATATTATGAGGCTAGGGAATTATCCCTGAGAGGGGGTATATATGCTGAGATTTGAGATACAAGAAATGACTCATGGAAATATCAGAAGGAATAGCATTCAAGGTAAGCAAAACAGCTAGGAGAAGATCCTATGATAAGAATGAACTGTAATACAGAGATGCATACACATATGGATTCCAAAAATAATAACTCGGTGGCTTCTGTTTTTTGCAGTATGACGGGCTGGATACTCAATACCATATGACAATAACAATTAAAATTGCTGATAAAAATATAAAATTCAAAACAAAATATTTGAAAAATGGGCAAGAGATATGAATAAACAATTGTTAGAATACGTAGGAATCTGATTGACCAATGAGTATGTGAAAAGATCGTGACTATTAAATTCTGAATTGTGATTTAGAAACCACAGTAAAAGGAAAATTCCACTTCGGGTTAGGATGCAGAAAGTTACAGAAGAATGTTGAAGTCAAGAAAATGTCAGTCTGAAGTCTTGCCAGTGCTTCAATCTCAACCTCTGATAAAGAGAAATTGCTGATACAGCCCCTCAAAATATTTGAAGTTAGTGGTGAAGTGAATCTAATTAAAGCGGTAATGAAGCCCAAATCTCACTCAACTACATATTTGATTAACTTACCTCACCACAATGGTGACACAACAGTAAAAGGGGTAATGCCTTTTGGTGGGGGGTAAATGTTGTTTCAGTCTCTATTGTTCCTTTACACACATATATTTTTAAAAATCACATAACACATGAAGAAGTAAAGGTCTCTTCTGACTTCCTACATCTAAATAAAAACAAAATTAGATGGGAAAAGAGAAAACAAATACCAAGATATTATGCCTAAACCCAACTGTAACATAATTACATTGAATGTAAATGGACTAAATATTCAAATAAAAAGTTAGATCGTTCAGATTGATTGCAACTTTATTTTTGTCAGGGATATCAGGTCTGTGTCTAAATTCGTTTTGTGTGTGTGTGTGTGTGTGTCCAGTTGTTACAGCAGCACTTGTTGAAAAGACCATCTTTGCTCCATTGCTTTGCTTTTGCTCATTTTATAAAAAATCAGTTGAATATATTTGTGTGAGCCTGTTTCTGGGTTTTCTATTCTGTTCCATTGATCAATTTCCTGTTCTTTTACCAATACCACACGGTCTTGATTACTGTTGCTTTATGGTAAGTCTTGAAGTCAGGTATATCAATTTTCTAACTTCATTTTTCTCCTTTAAAAGAGGTAGTTATTCTTGGTCTTTTACCTCTCCATAGAAACTTTAGAATCAGTTTGTCTGTATCCACAAAAGTGTATCCTGTGATTTCGACTGGGATTGCATCGAAACTATAGATCAAACTATGGTTCAAGAAACTATTGACATCTTGACAATATTGAGTTTTCCTATCTATGAATATGGAAAATTTCTCCATTTATTTAGTTATTCTTTGGAAGCTTTCATCTGAGTTTTATAGTTTTCTTCATATTTTATATATAACTTGTTAGATTTATACCTAAGTATTTCACTTTTTGGGGTGCTGATATAAATGGTAGTGTGCTTTTAATTCCAAATTCCATTTTTTTTATTGCTAGTATATAGAAAAGAAATTGACTTTTGTATGTTAACCCTGCATCCCATGACCTTTATATAATGGCTTATTGTTTCCAAGTTTTTGTTGTTGGTGGTGATTCTTTTAGGCTTTTTACATAAGCAGTCATCTCATCTGTGAACAAAGACAGTTTTACCTTTTCCTGTCCAAACTATGTATTTTATATATTTTTAATTGTCTTATTCCATTAGTTAGGACTTCTAGAATAATGTTGAAAAGCAATGGTGTGAGGGCATACCCTTGCCCTGTTCCCGATCTGAATAGGAAAACAGTTTTTCATCACTGTTAATTATGTTAGCTGTGGGGTTTTGTAGATGTTCTTTATCAAGTTGAGGAAGTTCCCCTCTATTTCTATTTTGCTGGAAATTTTCATCATGAAGGGGTGTTAGATTTTGTCAAATGCTTTTTCTGCGCGCATACATAAGATGATGAGATTTTTCTTCTTTATCCTGTTCATGCGATGGATGGTATTAATTGGGTTTTGAATGTTGAGCAATCTTTGCATACCTGGGATAAATCCCACTTGGTTGTGGTGTATAATTAGTTTTATACATTGTTGGATTTGATTTGATAATATTTTGTTGAGTATTGTTGCATCTGTGTTCATGAGAGATATCAGTCTGTAATTTTCTTATCGTTTCCTTGTCTTGTTTTGGTACAAGGGTAATATTGACTAAGGAAATTCATCCTTAAATGTTTGGTAGAAGTCACCATTGAACCCATCCGGGCCTGGCACTTTCTGCTTGGAAGGTTATCTATTATTGATTTATTTCTTTAATAGATATAGGCCTCTTCATATTGTATATTTCTTCTTATGTGAATTTTGGCAGACTGTGTCTTTTAGAAATTTGGTCCATTTTATCTGGGTTATCAAATTTGTGGGCATAAAGTTGTTCGTAATATTTTAATTATCTTTTTAATATCCATTGGATCTGTATTGATGCTTCTTTTTTATTTCTGATGTTAATAATTAGTGTCTGCTTTAGTTCTTTCTTAGTTACCATGACTAGAGGCTTATCCATTTTATTGATCTTTTTTCACAGAGCCAGCTTTTGGTTTTGTTGATTTTTTTCCATAAATTTTCTTTCACTTTTACTGATTTCTGCTCTATTTTTTAATTATTTCTTTTATTCTGCTTACATTGAATTTAATATTATATTTTTTCTAATTTTCTAATACTTTATTTTAGATCTTTTTTCTTTTCTAAGAAATACATTCAATGCTATAAATTTCTAAGCACTGCTTTTGCTGTATCACAGAAATTTTGATAAGTTGTATTTTCATTTTCACTCACTCCAAAATATTTTTTTAATTTTCTTGAGATTTCTTCTTTGATCCATGTTATTTAGAAAGGGATCTGAATATTAATCACCAAATATTTTGGAATTTTCCAGATATCTTTATGTTATTGTTTTCTAGTTTAATTCCATTGTGATCTGATAGAAGACGTTGTGTGAATTGTATTGTTTTAACTTTTTAAAGGTGTGTCTTATGGCCCAGAAAGTGGTCTATCTTGAAGCTTCCATGTTAGCTGGCAAATAATGTTCACTCTGCTGTTGTTTGATGAAGTAGTCTATTGATTGTCAATTAATCCAGTTAATTGATGCTGATGTTGAGTTCAACTGTGCCTTAGTGATTTGTCTGCTGTGTCTGTCCATTTCTGATAGAGGAGTGTTCAAGTTCCAACTATAATAGTAGATTCATCCATTTCTTCTTGCAGTTCTATCAGTTTTTGCTTCATATGTCTTTTTAAATTTTTATTTATTTATTTTTTGAGATAGGGTCTCACTCTGTCACCCAGACGGGAGGGAGTAATACAATCATGGTTGACGACTCACTGCCACCTCAATCTCCCAGGATCAGGTGATCTTCCTACCTCAGCCTCCCTAGCATCTGGTACTACAGGTATCTATCACCATGACTGGCTAATTTTTGTAATTTCTGTAGAGATGGGGGTTTGCCATGTTGCTGAGGCTGGTCTCAAACTCCTGGGCTCAAGTAATCCACCTACCTTGGCCTCCCAAAGTGTTGATGCTGTGTTGTTAGTCACATATATGTGAAAGATTGTTATATCTTCGTAGAGTATTGACCCCTTCTTATTATGTGATTTCACTTTTATTCCGGATAGCTTTCCTGCTCTAACATCTCTAAAATCTGCTCTAATATTAGCATAGATACTCCTACTTTCTTTTGATTAGTATTAACAAGGGATATGTTAACTTGGGATAATACATTCTTCATCCGTTTATTTTATTTATTATCGTTTGGGACAAGGTCTTACTCTTGTCACCCAGGCTAGAGTGCAGTGACACCATCGTGGCTCACTGCAGCCTCAACCTCCCTGGCTCAGGTGATTCTCCTGCCTCAGCCTCCCAAGTAGGTGATACTACAAACATGTGCCACTAATTTTTAAAAAATTCTTTGTAAACATGAGGTCTTACTATGTTGCCCAGGCTGGTCTCAAATTCCTGGGCTCAAGTGATCTTCCTGCCTTGGCCTCCCAAATTGCTGGGATTACAAGCATGAGGACTGCACCTGGCTTGTCCCTATATTTTTAATCTATATATGCTTTTATGTTTAAAGTGAGTTTATTGTAGATAGCATGTAGTTGGATTTTGTTCTGTCATTTGGCGTATTTAGAGCATTGGCCTTTAAGATGATTATTGATATATTTGTATTGATAGCTACCATATTTGTTGCTGTTTTCAATTTATTATCCTGGTTTTTTGGTTCCTATGTTTGTTTTACACATATTTTATGTATTTTGTAGTTTTAACTGAGCGTATTATAGTGTTATATAATTCTGTTTTCTCTCCTTTCTTAGTATATCAATTATACCTCTTTAATTTTTTTACTTTATTTTTAGTGATAGCCCCAGAGGTTGCATATATGTTTACAACTAATCTAAGTCCTCTTTCAAATAACACTACAGTGCTTCACCAACAGTGCAAGTGAGTTACAACCAAATATCTCTAATTCCTTTCTCCCGTCGGTTATATCATTGTTGTCATTCATTTTACTTATATACAAGCATACACAAGCATAAATTATCAAATACCTTATTGCTGCTATTATTTTGAACAAACTACTATTAGATTAATTGAGAATGTGCGGCCGGGACTGGTAAGTCATGCCTGTAATCCTAGCACTTTGGGAGGCCGAGGTGGGCAGATTGCCTGAGCTCAGGAGTTCGAGGCCAACCTGGGCAACACGATGAAACCCTGTCTGTACTAAAAATACAAAAAATTAGCCGGGCATGGCAGCGTGCGCCTGTAGTCTCAGCTACTCAGGAGGCTGAGGCACAAGAATGGCATGAACCCGGGAGGCAGAGGTTGCAGTGAGCCGAGATTGTGCCACTGTACTCCAGCCTGGGTGACAGAGTGAGACTCTGTCTCCAAAAAAAAAAAAAGAATGTGCAAAGTAAAATTTTTATTTTACCTTCACTTATTCTCTGGTGTTCTTCCTTTCTTTATATAGTTCTGCATTTCTAACCTGTTTCATTTTCCTTCACTCTGAATAACTTGTTTGAACATTTCTTGCAAGGCGGTTCTACTGGCAAAAAATTCTCTCAATTTTTGTTTTTCTGAGAGAATGTTTATTTCTCCTAAAATAATTGACAGATAATTTCACAGGGTACAGAATTCTAGGTTGGCAGAGCTTCTTATTTTTCCTCTCAACACTTTAAATATTTCACTTCATTTTCCTCTTATTTGCATAGTTTGTGGGAAGCAGTCAAATGTAATTCTTATTTTTCCTCTTCTACAGGTGAGATTTTCTTTTTCCTCTGACTTCTTTCAGGATTTTTATCTTTAATTTTCTGAAATTTGAATATCATATGCCTAGGTGTAGTTCCTTGGGCGTTTATTCTGCCTGGTGTTCTCTGGATGTGTAGT
Organism: Colobus angolensis palliatus; assembly: GCF_000951035.1. Lineage (NCBI taxonomy): Eukaryota > Metazoa > Chordata > Mammalia > Primates > Cercopithecidae > Colobus > Colobus angolensis. The sequence goes on from NW_012115222.1 coordinate 2,703,807, forward strand.
TGGAGTGTGATGTTAGCTAGGGATAATTGTCAGCTATTCTTCTGGGTTTTTTTGTTGGTGTTTTTGTTTTTTACTTATAGTAAGCTTCTCCCTTTTAATGTGTAATTCTATGAGTTTGGACATATTCTTCTGTTATTTACTCTCTTTTCTAGTAGTCTCATTACATTTATGTTATACTTTCTGTAGTTATCCCCAAATTCTTGAATGTTCTGTTCTGTTTTTCTCATTCGTTTTTTCTCTTTGCTCTTCAGTTTTGGAAGTTTCTACTGTCTTATCTTCAAGATCAGAGATTCTTTTCTGAGCCTGTCCAGTCCCCTAAGGCACTCATCAAAGGCATTCTTCACTATGTTACAGTGCTTTTGATGTCTGGCATTTCTTTTTTTTCTTTCTTTCTTAGAATTTTCATCTTTTGTTTAAATTATTTATCTTTTTTGCATACATCTACTTTTTTCATTAAATCTCTTAACATTTTAATCACAGCTTTTTTAAAAAAATGTTATCTGCTAACTCTAACATTTATACCATATCTGACTCTAGTTCTGATGCTTGTCCAGTCTCTTCAAATTGTCATTTTTGCCTTTTAGTGTGCCTTGTTATTTTTTATTGCCAGGTAAGCATGATGTACTATACAAGGACACTATAGTAAGTTGGTCTGTAGAAATGTAGCAGTAAAGTGTACCAGTGGTGGGGAAGGAAGGGTGCTATAGTTCTACTATTAAGTTTCAGTCTCTTGGTGGGCCTGTGACCATGGCCTGTGAACTTCACTAGTGCTTTTTAGATTAGGTGGGACAGGATGGCTGGAGGAGGCTGGAGTTGTATATTTCCCTTCTCCCACATGGAAGACTAGAGCTGGATGGCTTTAAATATTCCCATTCTCCCATGTGGGGTAGGCTCTGATAAATCCCTAGCAGGTTAGCCTCTAGTAAAATGGTTTCTCTTGAGGGCAGAATTTACTAAGAAGAATAGAATGCTCTGGTACATTTCAAAATGTTTTGTTTTTCCCTCCTTCTGCTGGAAGGATAAAAGGACTTTTCTTTGACATTAGTTGTGGGGACCTGGTAGAGCTCTTGGAAGTGAAGTTCCTAAAAGTTTGAGGACCTTCCTTTGAATGAGTTTCTCAGGAGTTTTTGACTCTCAGATTTGTTCACACCGAGTCTCTTGTAATCATCAATGGCAGTTCAGGTTTTCCAGCCCAGGCAAAGGTTTTCATAAAGGTTTCTGCTTATGGGTTCCTGGTCTGGTAAGTTGTGGTTCTCTGTATGTCTGTCACTCCAATTTTGAGGACAGCAGTTTGCCTTGTGACTTCACTTTTCTGAAGGATCTAAGAAGAGTTGTGGATTTTTCAGTTTGTTCTTCTTTCTATTTGTTATTAGGTCAGGGTGATGACTTCTAAGCTTCTTGCATGCCAGATAGGAAACTAGAAGTTCCTAGAGGGAAATTTTTAAATCTTTCAATGACTATGTTAGAAATGAATAAAGTTTAAAATCAATTATCTAAGCTCCCATCTACAGAAGTCAGGAAAAGAAGAACAAAGTAAGGTGAAAAAGGGAAATAATAGATATCAGAGTAGGAAGCAATAAAAAAGGATGGTTGGGAAAAACAACAAAGTCAAAAGTTTGTTTTCTGAAAGATAAGCCACTTAACTACAAACAAAACTGTTCAGAAATGAAAAGGGGAACATCTCTTCAAATTGTACTAAAATTTTAGGGTTAGTAAGACTATATTATAAAATACTTTGACACAAAATGAAATAACCTTTCTCTATTAAACTGTATTTATAATAATGAATATTTCTACAAAGAAAATTTTAGTTCTATATGGCTTCACTGGGGATTTCTATGAAACACTTGAGGAGGAAAACCACCAGCATCTTTCAGAAATGTGGAATTGTAACCTACAAACTACAGTAGAAGGTGACTTCAACTTCAGGTTAGGATGTAGAAAGTCAGAGAAGAATGTGTAATTTTGTATTCCAAAATCTACCATAAATATTAAAGGAAAGAAAACTAAAGCCCAATATTTCTCATGAACAGGGACAGAATTCTTAATAAAATTAACCAGAAACAAGTAAAAGACAGTAATTCCTCTTGACACAAGGAGTATGTATGCATATATCTCCTAGTAATGGTATATTGAAAATTAAAGTAGAAAAACAATGTCACTCAGAATAGAATTTTAAAAATCAAGTATCTAAGAATAAAGTTCACAGAGATATTCAGGACCCTATAAATATTAGTTCTAGAGCTTCTCAGGGAATCCGGTTGGGCATACATTGAGGTTGGACGAGAGACATGGGGACCAGGACCAATGCAGATGCTCAAGTCTCTGCTTAGGGTACTGTATTTAAAAGGAACTGCTGGTTTTCTCTAGTTAGAAGCATCAAATGGGAGATATAAATTCTTTTTGAGAACGGCATGCAATGCAAGGCTCTTGAGGCAAGGGCCTCCCTACCCTACTTGTCCAGGTCCTGGAGTGTTATTATCTTTTCCCATTATCTAATTGTCTAATTTCAAGTGTTACTGAGGAGAATTCTGGTATCTCAGTATTCTTCTTCGTTCTTTTTTTTCTCTCTCTCTCTCTGTTTTTTTTTGGACAAGGTCTTGCTCTTGCTCTGTCACTCATCCTGTAAGTGTGTGAGTGCAGTGGCACAATCTCAGCTTACTGTAGCCTCAACCTTCCAGGCTCAAGTGATCCTCCCACCTCAGCCTCCTGAGTAGCTGGGACTATAGGCACCTGCTACCATACCTGGCTAATTTCGTTTATTTTTAGTAGACATGAGGTCTCACTATGTTACACAGGCCAATCTCAAACTCCTAGTCTCAAGCAATCCTCCTGCCTCAGCCTCCCAAAATGCTGGGATTATAGATGTAAGGCACTACACCTGGCCTCAGTATTATTCCTGTGGGTTAAGCATTTTCCTTTTCAAATTATCATGTAGTTATTTACTTCTTACAATATCTTTCTTTTCAAAGGATTAGTATGAGTGGCTGCTGTGATTTTTCTCTGGACTTGTATAAGCCTGTTTACCCCATATTCTTCTCAGCTAAATGGGAAATTTCATTAGTAATTCTATGTCAATAGGTGGACTTGGCTGTAGAGTGTAGCCTGGAGCAGATCAAACATGTCAAGAACTCATACAATTGCAAAAATAGCAAGTGTCTTTACTTTGTGATTATCTTGTGTTACTGCTCTTTCCTGTTCTCTCAACTGTACATCGTTAACTAAAAGACGATTTACTCAAACTCACCTCTACTCACCCTCTCTGGCCTCAACAGCAAACCCTTCCTTCCTTCCTTCCTTCCTTCCCTCTCTCCCTCCCTTCCTCATTCCTTTCTTAATTCCTTCCTTCCTTCCCTCCTTCATTTCTCTCTCTCTCTCTCTTCATTAAATGTTTAATAAGTGAATTGTATGTGCCAGGCACTAAATTAGGTATTAAGGATATAGCAAGAAAAAAACAAACATAGTTTCTGTCTCCATGGTTTTTACATCTAGCAAATAAATAGATATTAAATAAAGAATTTTACAAATTAATGTAAAATAAGGACTGTGTTAAATGCTTTGTAGTAGAGGAACATGATACTATGAAATCTTCTAAGAGGAGAACATGTCCTGTAAGCACTCTTCATCCTGTAGAAAAATATGATTAATCATCATATTAATGCCAGAGAAGGAAGAATGTCCTTTCCTTCTTTAATTTCATTTTTTTTCAGTTGCTGGTTTTTGTTTAGGAAAAAACCATAAATAAACATATTTGTGTAATATGCAGTATTTTATGTTTCCAGGGTCACAATACCTAGCTCTCTTTCTCTTTCTCCTCACAATCTATACTGTAAGAAGCTTATAAACCTTACATACAGTGAAATAGTTAACATTTTCAGGTTATTGCTATACTTTAGGAGTTGGGAGATATAAAGTCACTGATTTTTTCTTGCTCTAAGATGAGGGACTGAAGGGTCATGTAAATTCTAAAAGAATTAATCTTGCATTTTGTAAAATGGGATATTAATTATAATTGATACTTTTTTCCTTTACCAGGTATGCTATGAGAATTAGAATTTGTCTAGGATCACTAAATGAAAATAATATAAATTTACAAGAAGCATTTTATAATGGTAGAAATACTTTTCTCACTTTTTCTAGAGTTAAGTTTCAAATTCAAAGTCTCAGAATTAAGGAAATTCTTAATTAAATTTCTTATTTCAGTATTATCCCTTGAACAATTTTTTTCAGAAATAATGAAAAGAGTCTCATAAGCTTCCTGGCCTTAGGGTAGAAGTGGAGCCCAAAAGAAAGACAGAAGGGACACAAAATTCCTTCTTTGGATGGATATTCACAAACCAAATGTCCATTTATTTATTCCAATATACTCTGAAAAAGAGAAAAGGAAAGACTTATTTCCTTTTGTATAAGTGGTACTAATAGTTCTTATTTATATACTACCCAATAATAAGATTAAATACAAAGCTAAGAATCTGACTATGACCACTAACACACTTCTGTACATTTTTTTCTTTTAGGGAGCCAAGCATTTCCACATATCTAAAAAATCCTGTGTTATGATTCTTGATTTTTAAAAACGTATCAGCAAAGTGTCAAAAAGAAACTTTATAACTGCCATTTTTAAGAGCAATTCAATCAAAATCCAGCCAAAAAAAGTAAGCAAAGTTACTTCCAGTATGGAGTCTTTCACATTTCTGTGTAACTTGAAACCAGTCTCTCAGGCCTTCCCTCTGCCTAAACATAAGCCAAAATTTCATTTATGTTATACTGTGGCTGCCCCAGGATCATGGAAAGCAATCATTGCAGCCTATTCCTCTCAGAGTTCTAGTGCAAAAATGGGCATATGCCCCTCTGCTCTGTGATTTCTAATACGACGTGGTGAGTCCCTGGTGCCTCATTTCTTTCCTGATGCCCCTGTGTGTAACCAGTGTTCTCATTATTAAGCTTCGGATATTAACCAGAAGCTACATTATCCTTACTGTTGTTTGGGAGAAAGAGAAATAATTTAAATGTTGTTGTTGTGTTTTATTTTAAAACATTGGAAAAAGCACCTTCATATATGATTATATTAGCTCTTTCTCAAGGCCTAGTACAAGAGGTCATGTTATCAAACACTTTGGTACCACACACCCCATAGTGCATTCCCTCACTATGGTGTCTGTGATTGCAGGGCAACATTATTAAGTTAAGGCTTAACATTCAAATAATTTACATTTATAAACTTAATTTCCAACACTGGCTCTCTACTGGTCAATTTGTTTTTGAAGTCAGGCTTCAGAATATTGTTCAAATTATTGGCATTATGTTGCTCTTTTTCTATTAAGGGTCTTACCTTTGAAGAATTATGTTTGGCATTTATTTGCTATCTTGTAACAACATATATAATTATTTGGCATAAACTCCCCATTGAGCTGATTTCAATGCTTGTTTCCAGACCATTTATTTCATGATTTTCCCCATTTTTATCTTTTAATTTTGCTTCCTTCCTTTTTTATTAATGAGTGATTTTTAAAAGAAGAGCACGTGTTTGGCATATTGTCTAAGGTCTTATATACCTGAGGATGTATTTATGCCACCTTCACACAAGAAGGACTATTTGTGAATAAAATTGTTGAATACTAAATTGTTCTCTTCAAAACTGTAGACATTGCTGCCTCTAGTGAAAAAGGGCAATTTTTCATTCCTCTTAATTGGTAATTTTCTTTCCACAGTCCTCATTTTAATTTTTTCCATTTATTCCCATAAGATATATGATTGAGCCATACTCCCTCAAAAGTCAGAGTATGTGGAATCTTTATTGTCTTGGGATATTGAGGAATTTCTTCCTTGGTTGCACAATTAGGAGGCATTTTCTAGTGAATCTATACATGGTGTACCTCACCTGTGCAGAGATAGCATCTTCACCTATCCTTGTCTTCTGATATCGGATCCTGTAAACTCATGGAACATATGAAAACTCACCAATGCGCACTACTTTCAAGGACAATGACCTCTTCCTTGGCCTGCAGTATGTCACAAAACTCACAAGATGTTGTCAGTCCCTGCCAGTGCCCTCGGCTCTCACCCCGCACAGATCCTTGCCTAACTTCCTCTTTTGAATTGCTTTCTCTGAGTGAATAAAGAAAGGTGGTTAGTGAAGAATGGGAGAAGTGGATTGTGCTAAAAGGTGAAAGAGTTTGTACAGACCGCAGTGTTGTGGTTTGCTAACTAATCTAGTTTTTATCTTATGGTAGATCCTGATTCTCTGGGTCTGGAAGCAGGTGGAAGGAGAGGTTATCCTGAGGTTTTCGGTGTGTTCGTAATTTTTTTTAAAAAAGTATTTCATTATGAGAAGCATTGCCTGGGTAGGTAAACAAACAGACAAACAAAAAAAACGTTTTCAGCCCTTTGCCCTTACAACATTCATTTCTAAAATTTCAGCAAGTCAGACTGGAATCAGAGCCATGGTTAGTTATCATCACGTGCAGATTAATCTTAGGAAAAAATAGAAAATATGTCTAATTCCAACAAAGATATCATAAAATAAGAAAATGGCCATTTATTTTTAGCAAAAGAAAACGACTTATTTTTCTGTTCCATATGTGAAGCTTTAGTGGAATATGAAAGTTAAACTCCTTATTCACAGGACTTGTTTCACAGTTGAGACGTTTCAGGGCCCATTCAGTTCCAAATACTAGGTGCCATTAACCTACTGCCATTAGCCTAGTGCCATTAGCCATATCTCTAGCCCTTTGGAGCAATCAATAGGATCGAATTTCAGGAATGCAGGGAAGCCCTGCTCAGCCTAAGGGTTGCTTGGGGAGCTGGCCTTGCCTTTGCAGCCTCAGGTGTTCAGGTCCACTGAGAGGCAGATGACTTCCGTGAGACTGAAAGAGTCTAGGCAGTAGGACTCCCTTTGGTGTGTAAGCCTACTGAACAGGAAGCTCTAGCTCCCTTACCCCCTAGGGCAGAGTGCTTCCACATCATATTTCACTGAGTCACAGTTTTCTGAGAATGTCCTAACAGTTTCAAAATGACATTTTTATGTGGCTTAATGTTCCTAATTTGCTACAACTTACATTACGTCTCTAACATTATGTCTCTACTTGCCTAAATCAAGGACCAGATGGAATATATTCTGGTCAGACATCCAGACAGTTACTGTTTAGGGGATAATGTAGCCTTTTAAAATTTTTTTCACAAGAGAATAAGAGTTGGATTTTAGTACTCTCTACTCACAGGATAAAATTTATGCCAAGATAAATTTCAGCTCCCAATATTATCTTTCAGTCGGAAACATTTCATCTTGGTTTTAGGGATCCATTTGGTTTTTCAATATTTGGTAGCAGTGAGCTAACATATAAAATGTGATATAAATATTTGGCAAAGTATATAAACAATTTCCTTGATCTAGTGCAAAAATATTGAATTTCTGTTTCAGCACAGAAATACGGTTAATGGCAATTATATTTATGAGATGTAAGAATGATTATATGTTAGGACTCAAAAGAATTGTACAAGTGAGTACTTGAACGTATTTCTGCTAAATCAATTTTAGTAACTAATACAATTTGAAATAAGTAACTTTTGGGAAAAAAATTCTTATGAATTTCTGATCGATCAACTACTTCTTCAAAAGCCAAACTTAACATCCTATTTGTTGGGCCCTGTAGCCTCTTCCCAGTCATCACCATACTTGATCTCATAGAATGATTGATATTCTTATTCCTTTTCTCATTTACAGTTTCTATTTGGTTTGTGCAATGTTATTCTTAGTTCTCCCTCTACCCCTATTAATGTTCTAGCTCAGCTTGTGATAATTTCTCTCTCTTTTTCTGCTCCATAATTGTAGGTATGCTTCCAAGTTCTGCCATATTTTGTTTTTCTGTCTCTTATACTTAGTTCTGAAAAAATAAAAATAAAAATACCTTCATCCAACCATGGAGGTTCAAGAAGCTGTTGTTTCAACACAGATCTCCAAATTATTCTCTTCTGAATAGTAACTCTAAATTTCTGACTGGCTGATTACATTTCATCACTTTTCATTACTACTTCTACAACTCATCTAACAATCAAACATAAAAATTGATAATTAAATGTATTACTTTCTCTTTAAAACTGATTTTCCCCCATTTTCATTTTATTTGTGTATGAAAGAGCAGTCTTCTTATCACTGAGGCTAAAATATTCCAGGCTGTCATTAATTGCATCTTACCACCCCCATCTAATTTGTCACCATGTTCTGTTGAATCTAGCTGCTAAATCTTTTCCTTGGAAAATATTTCATCAATTTACAATTCACAGTCCCTACCAAAGTGTGTGCAAGAGTTTCTCTACATTCATGTCAACACTGTATACTAAAAATGTTTTATTCTGTAGAGGGAACGTTACTACCAACCTTACAGAAAATTTTCAAAAAATTATAAGAGAATTCTGTGAAGACTTTGTATGCTGAAAACTTAGATAACTTAGATGAAATGGGCAAACTGCCAGAAAGACACAAGTTGTCAAAACTGACTCAAAAAAAAATGGAAAATTGGAAATGACCAACAACAAGTAAATAAATTAAATTAATAACTTAAAAGCTTCCCCCAAAGAAAATCCCAGATGCAAATGACTTCACTGGTAAATTTTAACAAACATTTATAGAATAATTAACAACTGCAAATAAATTATTCCTACAATATAAAAAGATGAGGGAAAGCTTCCCAATTCAATCTATGAAAACAGTATTATCCTAATATCAAAACTGGACAGACATCACAAGAAAAGAAAACAAAAAATGTTTCTTTTAATGATAGTTGCAAAAATGCTAGCAAACCAAACATAAAATGAATGAACATTGAAAACACAAAAGAAAATTTGTGACCACTTATAGGAATGTGATTCTGTTTATATGAAATATCCAGAATAGGAAAACCTATCAAATCCACCAGGCACCATTTAAAAGGCATTATATACAATTAGCAAGTGGGACGTAGCTGAGAAATACAAGGTTGGTTTAAATCTTTCAATTAATGTAATGTAGTATATCAATAAGATAAACAACAGAAGACACAGGGTAATCTTAATAGCCAAAGGAAAAACATTTAAAAAAACCAACACTCTTTATAATAAATACACTCAACAGACTTAAAATACAAGAAAACTTCCTCAACCTATTAAAAGGCATCTGTAAAAATCCCAGTACTAACATCATTTTTAATGGTGAAAGACTGAGAAAATATTCTCTCTGAGATCAAAAACAAAATAAGAATGTCCATTCTCATCACTTCTATCCAACATCGTGCTGGAGATTCTACCCAAGGAAATAAGGCAAGAAAAAGAAATAAAGAGCATCTAGATTGGAAAGGAAGAAGTAAAACTGTCTGTATTTATGGATTACATGGTCATATATAGAGAAAATGCTAAAAAACTCATTAAAAACGATTAAACCTAAAAAATGAATTCAACAAAATTTTAAGATACAAGATTAATATACAAAAATCAGTTGCGTTTCTCTATATTAGCAGTAAAAATACAAAAACATGAAAGTAAGAAAATAATTCAATTTACAATGGCATCAAAAGGAATAAACTATTTAGGAATATATTTAATCAAGGAAGTGCATGATTTATACACTGAACACTACAGAACATTGTTTAAAAAATTAAAGGAGACCTAAATAAACAGAAAGACATCAAATTTTAATTGAATAGATAACTCAATACTGTAGATAAAAAGACTCCAAAAATGATCTACAGATTGAGAACAATTCCTCTCAAAATTCCAGCTGGATTCTTTGTAGAAATTCACAAGCTGGTCTTAAAATTTATACGTAAACACAAGGGCCAAGAGTAGCCCAACAGATCCTTAAAAAGAAGAACAAACTTAGATAACTCCCATTCCCTGATTTTAAAACTGTAGTAATAAAGGCAGCATGGTACTGATTTTATATATATATATACACACACATATATATATATATGTATATATATGTATATACACACACACACCCCAATATAATTTAATTTAGAGTCTGGAAGTATGATCAATTGGTACCCTATATCTAGAATTGTCTATTCTAGGTCTTGGCACCCTATATCTAGAATTATCTATGTATAGAAAGGAACCAAGGCAATTCACATGATAAAAATTGTCTTTTCAGCAAATGGTACTGGAGCAAGTGGTATTCACATGCAAAAGAAGGAAGTTGGACTTCTTCCTTCAATTTTTGAAGAACTAAATCAAAATAAATCGTAGCTAAAACTATAAAACTCTCAAAAGAAAACATAGGAGTAAATCTTCATAAATTTGGGTTCAGAAAACCTTCTTAGACACAGAAGTACAAGTAATGAAACAAAAATAAATAAATTGGACTTGATCAAAATTAAAAACTTGTGTGCTTCAATGGACATCATCAAGAAAATGGAAAGACAACTCACAGAAAAGAAGAGAATGTTTGAAAATTATTATCTAACAAGGGACTTGTTTCAAGAATATATAAAGAGCTCTTTGCACTTAACAACAAGACAAGCAACCCAATTGAAAAAATGGAACAGATATTTTGCAGAATAATTATAATAAAAAAGAAAACCTAGGCCTAGAGTCTGTATTCTTGACTTACTTAGACAGTAAGTAGTGTTGGTTGCTATGTGGAAAAACTGAAACCCTTATATATTGCTGGTGGGAATGAAAACTGGTACAGACGTTTTGGAAAACAGTTTGACAGTTCCTCAAATGTTAAATATGCCTGTGATTCCACTCCAAGGTAAATACCTAACATATAAAAATGGGCATGAATGTTCATAGCATCACCATTCATAATAGCCAAAAATGGAAAAAACCTAAATATCCATAAACTGATGAATGGATCAATAAAGTGGAACATTATTTGGCAATAAAAAAGAATAAAACACTGATATATTCTACAAAATGAATGAGCCTTGAAAACATTAGGCTAAGTGAAAGAAGCTGGTCATGAAAAACCATTTTGTGAACATTAAATGAAAGTGATTTCATTTATATGAAATATCCAGAATAGGAAACGTCACTGAGGCAGAAAGAAGACTAATGATTGGGAATGGGGGAAGTGGCACATGATGCTGATCGGTAGCATTGTCACTTTTGTGCAGTGATGAAAATGTTTGCAAATTGTTTCAGAACTCTGAATGTATTAAAAAACCATGAATTGTATACTTTATGTGGGCGAATTGAATGGTATGCAAATTATATATCAACAAAGCTGTGAAATGTTTGCAGTCAAAGTGAAAAATATATATATCATTTGGATTTCATTTGGTATATATTTGACTATGTGAAAGTGAGCACCTTTTAATATGATTATAAGCCATTATAATTATTAACTATTTATTGAGTACTCGATTTGTTTTTCTATCAGGTGTTGGCTTCTCCTTATTGACTTGTAACTAAACTAGTGCTTTTATTTACTAAGTAAAATAGTACTTTGATTTATAAGTAAAATAATATTTTGCCTGATGTGTGTTGTGTTAAACACCAATTGTTCACTTGTATTTTATTTTGTTTATGGCGATTTTTGGCCTTGTAGAAAATCTTAATGTGTGTAATTGATTATCAATCTTTATGATTTTTAAAATTTGTACCTTGCTTGAAAGACTTTAAGATAAAAACAAAATTACTCCAATATTCTATTATTTTGGAAATTTTATCCTTTATCATTAAGACTTTGATCTATTTAGAATTTATTTGAAATTCAGGTTGAAATAATAATCTGGTATTACTATTTCAGTATTGTTGGACTGTTATCCCTATATGATTTACTGAATATCTTTTATCCACTAATTTGAATATATATGGTATACTAAATTTGCATAATTACTTAGACCTATATCTGTACTTTCAAATCTCTGTGATTATGCTGCCTGTTTAATCAGTCTTTTGTTTAGAAGCATTTATTTTCTACAGGCCCACAACCTGCAGTGACCAGCACAGGAAATCAACCCATTCTTCAGCGATAGGTAGCCAGCTTGCTATCTATAAGACTGACTATAGGAAGTCAGACTGCTACTGCTAGTTCAACCTAAAAATGCCCAAAACTTGTTTAAACACTGACAGCTTCCTTAATTTTTATTCCCACTTCCAACTTAAGAAGAAAAAGAGAAAGCCAAATATGCACCCCTAGCCAATCACATAGGATACCCAGTTTCTAATTCGCTGCCTATAGCTTGCCCATGCCAACAGCCTCCAATCAGGGCATGCTTGAATCTTTCCATTTTTTTTTTCATTGTAAAGTTTCCCACTCCTCTGCCTGCCTTGGACTGTCTGCCAAATGCAAATGATGGTGTCTTCTCCCTTGCTGTAGCAAGCTCTGCCATTGCATGTTCTCATTTGATTGGTTTCCATTCCACAAGTGTTACTATTTTGTGTGTATGTATCTGTGTTTCCCATTGCATTGTGAGATTGAAGATTAGCCTCTTGATGCATTCTTAGTTATATTTTCCTGAGCGTAACCTTGTGTTTTCTGTATTAGCAGAAAGCCAGGATATTTGTTGAACGCAATCTTTTTTTGATAATTTGATTTGCTTATATTTCCTGATGTGATATAAAAATGTGTTCCTCTGTATTAGTTATTTAGAGTTTTATAAATTATGTTGAGGAGATGATGATAGTGATAATAGATTAGTAATAATGTCACTCATCACATATTGAGCATTATTTTAGTTGTTTTAAACATATTAACTGTCAACAGAGCCCTCTAAGGTGGATGTTATGATAATTCCTTTTTAACATATGAGGACACTAAGAACAAAAACTTAATTTACTTGTCCATGGCCACAAAAACTGGAAAGTAGGGGAGCTGAGATTTAACTCTAGGAATCTAAGCCTAAAGTCTGTGCTCTTAACTTTTAAACTATAATATCTCTCAATTCTAAAGACAGATTTAATATTGTTCATCTTGGTTCTGGAACCTAGGTATTAACTGCTAGGACACAAAAGTGAATAAAATAGGATCCTCGCCTTGAGGAATTTGGATACTTTTTAAAATTACATCTTTGTGAGTGGGCACTCAGAGATTCACAGAGAAAGGGAGATGAGATGAGTGTTGGAAGATGCATTTTGTAGTGGGAAGTTATTTCCACCAGAGACTCTGCAGAGGCATGACTGGAGATGAGGCGTGTGGAGGAAGTGGAAAAGTGGGAAAGCCCTAGGAGAGAGATGGAGGCTAGATCCTGGAGTTCCTCCTGCAGGAGCTTGGATTTTACCCAACTTTTATAAAAAGGAGACATTGAAGAATTTTTACTGTAGTGAGGGAGTATGAGTTGATATGATCAGAATTAAGTATGTATATATTCCCTTCATTTTGAATTCAAACCTCTTTCCTTTACAGAGCAGAACAAACAACCCAATATGAATTTTTGAGAGGATGTGGGAAGTCCTGAGTTTACAGATAGGTGGGGGTTGGGAGCCTAACATACGTGACCACATTTAATCTCACAACACTTTCCACAGGAGGTGGCACAAGATAAGCCAAGCCAAATGGTTAAGGAAAGGTGAAATGGGACAGCAACTCAGGTCAACTTGACTTGCATGACATTCCAGAGAGTTGCTTCTGGTCCTCATTCTGATTTTGAATTGACTCACTTTGACCACTCTGGATCCCTGGTACCTTAACTGTAAAATGAGGTGGTATTATCCCTCAAGCTTTGTGATTCTTTATTTCTAATCAGAGAAACAATTAAGTCTGGTGAAATGCTTTACCTTCTCAAATGAAGGCACTATTAACAATTTCTGAACAGAGTGGGCTGAAATTCCCAAGTGACCCCAAGGGGTGGGGTCAGTGTGTGCTGTCCAAACACAATAAAGAGACTATGAAACAAAAGGGTTTGAAACTCTACCAGTACAAACAAAGTGCTTCTTCTCTATTAAAGCATTAAGACAATTCTATAAAAAGTAGAAAATTCCTCACAGCCCCAAATGTCAAATCGATCCCTGAGTTCCAAGGAGTCTCAACTCCCAGTTTAGAGTCAAGATTTTAAAGATGCTTTGGATGAAGAGAAAAATATTTCCCTCCACTTTGGCCTGGGCCCAAGAATGTCAACACTGCTGGCTCTGTGAGCGTCACCTCTGCTGCAGCCATCTCTAAACAATGGCCTCTTAGGCTGAACAAGTGTCAGAGGTGTATGAACCAGAGCAACTCCATCTTAAATAGGAGCTGGGTAAAATGAGGCTGAAACCTACTGGGCTGCATTTGCAGACGGTTAAGGCATTCTAAGTCACAGGATGAGATAGGAGGTCGGCACAAAATGCAGGTCATAAAGACTTTGCTAATAAAACAAGCTCCACTAACGGAGCCAGCCAAAACCCACCAAAATCAAAATGGCGATGAGAGCAACCTCTGGTCATCCTCACTGCTACACTCCCACCAGCTCCATGACAGTTTACAAATGCCATGGTAGAATGTCAGGAAGTTACCTTCTTTGGCCTAGAAAGGGGAGGCATGAATAATCCACCCCTTGTTTAGCATATCATCAAAAAGTATCTATAAAAATAGGCAACCAGCACCCCTCAGAGCTGCTCTGTCTATGGAGTGGCCATTCTTTTATTCTTTTACTTTCTTAATAAACTGGCTTTCACTTTGCACTGTGGACTCACCGTGAATTTTTTCTTGTGCGAGATCCAAGAACCCTCTCCATGGGTCTGGATCGGGACCCCTTTCCGGTAACACAACTGCTTGGTAAGAAAGGTCTCAGTGGCACAGAGGGATTGCATAAAGGACCTCTGGTATGCGTTTCTGCATCGCATAAGGCCAATATGATGGGAAGCACTAGATAAAAACAAAATGTCCAAATCTCTTCTTAAAAAGGAACCATTTCCCAGTATAAAATTAATGTTACAAAATAGTATGTTTTCTAAGGAAATTTAGAATAAATAAAGAAGTAAGAGCTAAAAAAAAAATATTCCCGATACCACACTATTACCCATTACCACTGGTATATTTTTCATAGTCTAGAATGATGGATCTGTTTCTGTTTGCTTTTTTATATAGTTCCAAAATATGATAGAAACAATTGATGTCATGCTAAAAATTACTTTCAATGTAAACTTAAATAAAAATTAGATCCTTATTAAAATTAATTGGTTAATTAATCACCTGAAGAATAAATCCATGGGATTATCCACAAAGAAACATAACTATAAAATAAGCAATTTTATTCCACAATATATGTATACTTCAAAACATCATATTGTACGTAATCAATAGTACAATTTTATTTGCCAATTTAAAATAAAATGAAATTATCAATATTGTCCAGCAAATTCTAAACAAAAACTGCAAACATGCAATTCTAAAATGCATACCTACCATATAAGCATTTGCTCCTTTATGTCAAGCAACTGTAGACATTTTATTTTAGTAGTAAAAAAAGGCAATTCACTCCAGTTGTGATAATTAGAAGAAAAGTAAATATAGTTCAGAAAATGGTAAAAGTTTGATCAAGATAAAAACAGAATACAGATAGAAGCTTTTGCCAGCAAGAGAAGCAAAGAAAGGTAAATACCTATCCATGCAGGAGATAGAGAGTTGACTTATTCCTATTCCCAAAATTCCTGACCATGAGGGAAAAAAATAGCTCACTGGGAGACATATATTCACATTATAAAGACTGAATGAGTTAAGAAAGGTCAGGGATAACGTAAAGGAATATATTATGCACTATGAATCTTTTTTTCCTAAATGTAGAAAGCATTAAGGAATAAATGTTGAATGTTGTCTATTTTTTTCCAATAAAATAACAGGACTTTCAAAAAATATCAAACAAATAGTTCAAAAACATAGCAGTTCAGCAGAGGATAAATATCTTGGAATGCATTGGCACAAATTGTCTATTTAGAATGCACTTTGGCCCAATTAAATGAGATGACGATGCAAAAAAAATTTTTTGTAAGTGGTTGAATAAAATATTAATGAATGGTAACATAATTATTGTGCCAATTGCTAAGCTAAATGCTCATTAATTAAACTATGAACATTCATGGGGAATAAATATTTGGAGAATAGAGGTATGGATGGCATAGATGAATTAATCAAAGCCAATGAGTACAGTGGGGACGAGTTTGGGCTACTTCCTAGTTGCCTGATTTCGGGTGAGTTACTTTATCTCTCTGCCTCATTTCCAGATTTGTAAAATGGAAATAATAATATCTACCTCATAGGACTGCTGTTGTGACAGTTAAAGGAGATGTCATTTAAAGTCCATGACACAGTGCTGGCAGTAGACCCAGAAGGAACCAGCCATTGGACAAAGTGAAATAACTGTGGAATCAGATTCAGAATTCATATTTTCTTCCCCTGTGTTTGATGTTATTTAGGAGGTAATACTAAATACATTGTCATAGGCAAAGTCAGTAACCCCTGATGTTTGAACTTGGTGCAAATTGATTACTATGCTATTTAAAGGTTCATTAAATTTAGTTATTACTGTAATCTCACCCTAAACTTAATGGTGTTGAAACAAGAACTCTCTAACCTCTAAATCAAAAACTAAATAAAAATGTAAAGATGCTAAATGCAATCCTGTGGTTATGTATTCATCCTCCATATGGTGTCTTAATGTGTTTCTTAGCATCTGGTGGAATCAAGCCAAGATGCTGGGTTTGATTTGGTCCGTTAACTCTGCTTTAGTGCATATTTATCTAAGTCATACTTGGCTTGCCAGCTTGCAAAGGCATGATTTTGGAAGGAACAGTAGTAAGTTATGGGGGTAAGTGATAGTTAAGAGGACAGGGGAAGGTATTCATTCCTAATGATGGGAAACTGCTTCAATAATAGCAGATCCATGCATAAAAGACAGTACAACATGATGTGTTCATCTAGAAGCACACATACCTTCAAAGACATACTGAAAAAGTCAGAAATAGAAAAAGGTGAATCTGTTTGCTATATGGTCATATTTACCCCGCCAAAAAATGTAAAGCCAATATTCCAATAATCTCAAAAGCCCATTCTAACTTCCTCTTTGTTCCAATTGTTTTCATTAGCTTTAGTTCTCCATATGAGACCTCTTATTAGGCCTGTTTCATATTTCTGTAATCTTTCAGGAGGTCAGGACCCCAGTCTCCTGCTATGCCCTTCATTATTCATTAGATAAGATCGAGATTATCTTCTCACCTAGAGGGCAGTGACAAAACTTTGGTGTAATTTAGGATCTCTTGTAATCTTTCCATCTGTTTGGATTAAGGAAGATTGCTGTGAATGCTCAATGTCTTTGATCTTTTATTCAAAGGTTTGATAAGGTGGTCGGCAACATGCTAGCACCTTACTTTTTCCTTGGTCTTTTATTGAACTGAATTCCCTAAATTTTGACTTTAGGAAGAAAAAAAGTCAATTCTTTAAGTGTAATGGGCTGTGGGGTCTCTGAAATTTAATTTAATATGATCTACCGTTCTAAAGGACAAAATAATATATCCATCTTTGCTGTGAACTGTGTGTAGAATATGCTTGTATCAACTTCCCTTGCTTGCTGAGTGCATGTTGGGATAAATCGCTGCAGTGTGATTTATGACGCCCCCTCCTTCTCTCAGTCTCTCCCCAGCTATTTGAGTTTCCTATCCAAGCATCAGGCCTTTCCTGACAGATATGATAGAACTGGTACTGGTAGCCACTCCCAGCAGGGTCTGTCTTTGATGTTTTATTAAGTGTATGATTTACTATCTCTTCCTTTGATTTACTAACTAGAGTAAGAAATAAGACCCTTAGGTTGGTAACAATATCCAAATGGTCACTTTTAAGAAATTGCCGGCCAGGCAAGGTGGCTAATGCCTGTAATCCCAGAACTTTGGGAGCCCAAGGCAGGCAGATCATCTGAGTTCAGGAGTTTGAGACCAGGCCTGTCCAACATCGCGAAACCCTGTCTCTCCTAAAAATACAAAAAAAAAAAAAAAAAATTGCTGGGTGTGGTGGCAAGCACCTGTAATCCCAGCTACTCAGGAGGTTGAGGCAGGAGAATCGCTTGAACCCAGGAGGCAGATGTTGTAGTGAGCTGAGATCGGCCACTGCACTCCAGCCTGGGCAGCAAGAGGGAAACTCTGTCTTGAAAAAAAAAAAAAAGAAAGAAATTCCTTTATATGTGTTAGCTTTCAGAACAGTGAGATCGCCACTAAGAGTATTTTCCCATCATCAAGCATATGGCAAGATTGGAAAGTGATTCTATAATCAAAAAATGCCATTCAAAGAAAGTTTAAGCAATTGGCTGGCAGGAAAAGTGGTTACCTTCTCCCTTCCCCTGTGTGTGTGTGTGTGCACGTGTGTGTGTAAACTTACAGATTCTTTCCCTTGGTTAAACAACGCCCACACACGAAACAATGATGACAACTTTAATTACACCCTGGCAACCTTGAAAAAAGAGAAATTGATCAGTGTTGTAAGCTTTTCTTTCTTCCTAATAATCATCGTTTCGGAATACTGGAAAATAGAATGCCTGATGTTTATCACTACACATTAAAGGACACTTTAGAGAAGGCAGATATTTTGGACCTTGGGACATTGTTATGCTTGAAGTTTTACTGGTGGAACATCAACATTCTTTGCCTTCTCTTTGTGAAATATTTGCTGTAAAGTGTAAATAAAGAAAGGGGAGTATTTCTTCACATTGCTATGCTAAAACACCTGGCATCTGGAGTTGTGTTTATACCCTTCTGCACTGCAGGCAGTGCGGGAAGCCTCCTTCAAAGCAGTCTGGATTTTTCTTTCACCTCTTTGAATGTCCAAAAAGTAACTTTTATGGTTTTTTTTTTTTTTCCTTTTGGAAGAAGATTTTTGTCCAGCATATGGAGCATCTTAAATACTTGGGCCAAAAAACAAGTCACTAAAAAGGGAAGTTCTCCCATTTATCTTACAGCACACCTGCTTATATCCTCAAGGGGTCTGTGTCACTCAAGGCCTTACCTACATTCTCAGCATATAAGATCCACAAATAACATAGTGCCTTTTGGAATACAATCTCACTTTAAAATGCATTTCCACCTTGCCTGTTCCAAACAATATGATTACAAAGAATCAGACAATAGGATAAAGCAAATAAATAGGAACTTGGAGAGGAAATTAGGTAGAAATTGAATGGAAATTGAACAGAAAATAAGAACAGGGAAACAAAATTAAGCTTAATACACAGAATGCCTGCTATATGCTCATTACAGGTGAGCTATAAATTTGGCTCTAAATTTCCTAGCAAACAAATAAAAAAGAAACACTGGATTAATCATATGAGTTTTGACATCAAAAAAGAAAAACATGGTGGCTATGCCTGTAATCCCAGCACTTTGGGAGTCTGAGGCGGGTGGATCACCTGAGGTCAGGAGTTGGAGACCAGCCTGGCCAATATAGCAAAACCCCATCTCTACTGAAAATACAAAAAAAAAAAAAAATAGCCAAGCATGGTGGTGGGTGCCTGTAATCTCAGCTACTTGGGAGGCTGAGGTAGGAGAATCGCTTGAACCCAGGAGGCAGAGGTTGCAGTGAGCCGAGATCATGCCATTGCACTCCAGCCTGGGCAACAAGAGCAAAACTCTGCCAAAAAGAAAGAAAGAAAGAAAAATAAGCCTCTGTTTAGGAGAAGTGATCTCTTTTCCTGATACAGAGAGCTATGAGAATATTTTTTGGTGTGTCTTTATAAAGATAACATGTTAATTTTGAGAAAAATATCTCCAATCCCATTCTTGTTAAGAATATAGTCAGGGCCTTCACAGGGCTGTTGCAATACTGTCCCTTAATGTAGGTCCATTAAGTTCCTTCAGAGCAAAGATCCAGAAGAGAATCCTAAAATGTCATCTGAGAACACAGATTATTGGTGGTCTCACTGAAACCAAGATTACGTTTTAGTTACTGACTGCTTATCCTTAAGAGAAATTCTCCACAAATATCCATTCATGTGTTTGTTTAACAAAATAAAGCGCTGGCTATGTGCCAAGTGTTGTTCCTGGTGCTGGGGATATAGCAAAAATTAGACAATTTCTTTGTTTTCATGGAGTCTAAATCCTAGTGAGGATGGGAGAAACAGACAATTAAATAAACGAGGAAATAATTTTAGAGAGTTATGAGAATCCTAAGGAAAACCAAAGCAGAGTAGTGGTACAAACATGGCCTGCTTTTGATAGGTTTGAGGCATTGACAGTTGAGCTGAGATGAACAAGAAGAAGGAGCCAGGCAAATACCTGGGAAACCCCAGCAGTTCCAGGGGACTGAACAGTAAATGCGAACATCAAGAAGTGGACTTGATCTTGGCAGGTTGAAGGGGTTTGTGGGATTGGACTTTGCTGAACAAGGGGGATGGAAGCAGAAATGCCCCAAGCATGTATAGCTACAAATTCAGAGCCAAATTTGTAGCTCACCTATAATGAGCATACAGTGCAAATTGGCAAAGGGCTCACCTACCTTAAACACTTGAATTCCATCATTTGACCATTGTCATAGTACCATAAAAATACAGTAGCTTTTTGGTATTGTAGTATGTTAGAAAACGACCTTTGACTGACATCACAATTAGAAAATTATCATAATAAATGCAGACATCTATGATATCCTGTGATTTTTATTGATTGCTATTATAAAAATACTGCAGCATTATTTTGAGAAAGATCATGGTCGATAGGACCACATTTAACATGGTAGTCAAAGTCCAACATAGAACTTCATATTGTGGAATAGTGGGTGACACTAAACATTCTAACATAAATCTTCAGATTCTGTGTGTCTGCTGGATGGAAATGGTCAGTTTTAGAGGTGCTGAAATTCTCTCAGGTGCCAAGGAGCCCCTCGAGGCACTGTAGTAGAGAGAGAAGGCTTATTAAATCATCACTTAAACTGTAAATCATCTCTGTGAGTGATTTACTCACTTGTCCTTGTAGGATTGAGAAATTATTGCAAAAAAGAAACCCCAGGAATATAGCTCTTAACTAGAAAGACATCATCTCAGGTTGAAAAATATCTCTAATCAGTTAAGCAACAGTTTTCTAAGTTGCAGAAAACATAGAGCTCGATGATGGTACTGGAAATGAAATGTAACAGAACGATGAAATCTATAAATCACAACTCTGGAAGTCTTAAGCAAGTCCTCGTGTTTAAAGACAGCATCCTTTGATATTCTACTAATTGCTATAAAGAGCATTTAGAAATAGCAGAATTAGCCTACCGTGTAGCTGGGACTACAGGCACCCACCACCCCGCCCGGCTAGTTTTTTGTATTTTTTGGTAGAGACAGGGTTTCACCATCTTAGCCAGGATAGTCTCGATCTCCTGACCTCGTGATCCGCCCGTCTCGGCCTCCCAAAGTGCTGGGATTACAGGCTTGAGCCACCGCGCCCGGCCGTGAAGGCACTTTTTCTTTAAAGCGACACCATCTTTTAAGATTTGACATCTTGAAAACAGCTGCCATAACATCTTTTTTTCATATTTGCTTAGTTAACATCATTGTGACATTAGTCTATGACTGCCAATAAATTTTCATTAAAAATATTTGTTTAATATGAGAAGGCTCCAGAATGGAGGGTGTTTACATCTAGAAACTGAAACAAACCAACATATTATTTAATAATAATTTATGCAATATTATATTCTTATTTTACATGATATATAGAAAGATAATTGATAGGTAATTGGAGGACAAACATTCTTTAAAATGACAAAATTACTCCTACTTTGTCAGACTATGATTTTCTGTGAACTTAACACTTGTTGTTCAACTTGACTAAATATTATATCCATTTCCTTGGCATTATATCTTCTTTCCTTTTGTTCAGTTTAAAAGGAGGACCACAACTATATTTTCAAGGAATTCACAGCATTTTATAGATTAATACGAACTGATAGTTTGGGACCTATTCATTTTCAAGTTTTCTGTAGTTCTCTCTCCTTCACAAATGGGTGAATTGACATAAATCTGTTTTTCCTACTCATCTTCTCTCTGCCCCGGTGAATATCACCAACTTGTGTTGATTGAGAGGACTGGGTGTGAGGACATAAGATATCAAGGCATCTCAGGTACAGTCATGTACCAAATAACAACATTTTGGTCCATGATGAACTGCGTATATGATAGTGGTCCTCTAAGACTAAAATGAAGCTGAAAAATTACTATTGCCCTAATGGCATCATAACCACAGGGCAATGTATTACTCACGTATTTGTGGTGATGTTGGTGTAAATGAGACTACTGTGCTGCCAGGCATCTTAAAGTATGGCACATACAATTATGCACAATACATAATACTTGATAATAATAGTGAATGATTAGTTACTGGTATATGTGTTTACTGTATCATGCTACATCATACATTTTATTGTTACTTTTGAGTGCACTCATTCTACTTATTAAACAAAAAGTTGTCTGTAAAACAGCTTCAGGCAGATACTTCAGGAGGTATTCCAGAAGGAGGCATTATTATCATAGGAGAGTACAGTTCCATATGTTTTTGCCCCTGAAGAGTTTCCAGTGGCACAAAACATGGAGGTGGAAGACAGTGATGTTGATGATCCATCGATGATCCTCACCCTATGTAGGCCTAGGTTAATCTGTGTGTTCATGTCTTAGTTTTTAACAAAAAAGTTTAAAAAGTTCAAAATATTTTAAAAATAGAAAAAAGGTTATAAAATAAGGATATAAAGAAAAAATATTTGTATGCAGCTGTATGATGTGTTGGTGTTTTAAGTTAAGCATTTTTACAAAAGAGTCAAAAAATTAAAAAAATTAAAAGTTTACAAAGTAAAGGAATTACAGTAAGCTAAGGTTAATTTATTACTGAAAGAAGAAAAATATTTGTATAAGTTTAGTGTAGCTTAAGCATACAGTATTTATAAATTCTACAGCAATGCACAGTAATATCCTAGAGGCCATCACCTTCACTCACAACTCATTCCTGACTCACCCAGAGGAACTTCCAGTCCTGCAAGCTCCATTCATGGTATACACCTATATGGGTGTACCATTTTTTATCTTTTATACAATATTTTTCCTATATCTTTTCTATGTTTAGATACACAAATACTTACCATTGTGTTCCAATCACACACAGCATTTGGTACAGTAACTTGTTGTACAGCAGGAGTCCTCAAACCCTGGGCTGGAGACTGGTATCAGTCCTGGCCTTTTAGGAACTGGGCCACACAGCAGGAGGTGAGTGGCAGGTCAGTGAGCATTACTGCCTCAGTTCCACCTCCTATCAGATCAGTAGTTGCATTAGAGTCTCAGAAAAGAGCAAAGCCTGTTGTGAACTGTGCATGTGAGGGATCTAGGTTGTGCCTCCTTCTGAGAATCTAATGCCTGATGATCTGAAGTGGAACAGTTTCATCCCCAAACCGTCACGTCTCCCCACCCTGCTCAGTCCATGGAAAAATTGTCTTCCACAAAATCAGTCCCTGGTGCCAAAAAACTTGGGGACTGATGCTGTATAGGTTTGTAACCTAGAAGCAATAGGCTATATGCCATATAGCCTAGGTGTGTAGTAGGCTGTACCATGTAGGTTTGTGTAAATACACTCTCTGATATTCACACAACGATGAAATTACCTAATGATGCATTTTACAGAATGTATCCTTATCATTGGCAATACGAAACTCTACCTTCTGGAACAGGCAAATTATGTCATTCATTGGAAAAAAGATTAGTTGCTCTACAAGCAAAGAGTACTATAAGTCCATTCGCATTAGTCAAAATTTCCCACATTAAAATAATCCTATCCTCATTTTAGATTTAAAGACCCACCCTATCTCATCATCATCTAACTAAAAATGATTTGCTTCATCAGCGCTAGGTACAGCACACTTCTAGAATGTCCAGACATCACATCTCTTGTCTCTACTGCAGAAAGTTAAGCAGAAATGTGGAAGTTCTTCAGTACCTGAAACCAGTGGAGACAATGGTCCTGAATTATTGTATCAAGCTTCACAAAAAAATGTTCGCTTCACTCAAAAGCTGTCTAGACCTCACTAGATAGTGAGACATTAGGATGAATATAAAGCAGCATAATTTGCTACAAATTCTGCTAAAAGCATAAATAATTGCATTCTCCATGTTATTAGGAAACAAAACCAAGCAAGTTTTAAAGATTTGTACTATGCAGGGGTTTTGTTACCTCCAAAAAGAAAGGGGACCTTCTCTAGAAGAATGCTTTCTAGAAAAAAACGACCTCCCAGCAATAGCTAACACGTCAGCAGCCTCTTCCTCTGTTCAGAGAACCCTGCTGAGCTCCTTGTGTGCACTATTTTATTCTCTCATCACAGAATTCTTGTGGACTCTTTATCATCACTACCATTTCACAGCATCAAGGTTTAGAAATGTTCAGACTTGACCAAGTTTATACAGCTAGTAGAGTACTTGATTTTGGATATTGCTGCCTGCCCCCTTAACATCTTTATGAGTAATGTGAGCAGCTTAGCACAGAAACATCCAGGAATCAGGTTTGATGGGCTGAGAGATACAGTATCAAGTAAATGCAAAAATGAAGCTATTTTCTGTAATGAATATGGCTGATCCTGGGGATAATTTTGTCAATGAAAGACTGAATCCTGCTAATTATTTAGAAAGAAAAATCAAAACTGATGCCCAAAAAATGTAGCTTTCTAAATTTATCAAAGTCATTTACCTCCAGTTTATTTCTACATGATCTCTTTTCCTCCCTGAAATCCTAAATTGCTATGGGAGCAGGGGAACAGAAAATATGAATGTGGAACTTTGGGTAGAATATAATAAAAAACTTTTAAGGTGAAAAACTTAATTTTTTTAAGTAATGCATTTGTGATGAATTATGAAAAGAACTGAAAAAATATTGGCCATAGGGTAAACAAATAAACAAAATTTTTAAAAATCTAGTCTAATTGAAAGCATCCTTTTTATCCCCTCAATTTTCTTTGTATTTTTCATATTTTAGAATTCAAGTCTGGATATGGACAGTATAAATGGTTTAAATAACACAACAAACAGCACATTAGCTTTCTGTGCCTCATTCTCTTCTTTTGGGTGTGTAAGAGTAGCAGGGTGTAGCAGCAATAAACTCTGGTATAATTGTGGTATTCGACTATCACATATACTCAAAGAGTATCCATTGAGTGAATTAATGAAAGAATGTTTAAAGTGAGTAAATTGTGAGTTATTTTCTGAAAAGCAATTAATTACATTTAAGGATGGAACAAGATCATTTCTAAATTATGAGGAAAAGAACAGGGCAAGTTATATTATTATTGTTTGTTATATATAAATAATAGAAAATCCATCTATATGGTAAAAAATATGAGTTTACAGGTAATGTATTTATATCCTACAAAATCATTTGTTGACTGATTAGTTCCACTCCCCTGTCTCTTAGGGAGGGTGACTGATTGAATGGAACTTGGTCTTTCAGTTCAGAGTCAGAACATACTCTTCCCAGAGCCTAAGAAACTCAAGGTACATAGGGCAAGTGAGAAAGATCCAGAAAGTCTTCATTTTAAATCCTACTTGAATGATGACAATATTGAGATTCAAAGTGCCTCTTCTAACCAGGATAGTCTAAACAATAATTCATTCTGCAGATAGAAGAGGTCTGGCATTATTAGCTTTCTTTTCTTTTATTGGCCTCACTAGATTCTAAAAAGCTTGGGGGAATCATTATGGTAGATATTTGTGGTTTACTTTCACCTCATCCTTTTCCACTCCCTCTTTCTTGCCTTTGCTCTGAATTTCCTAACTCTGTGGTTTGCCATGGATATGCCACACTCCTAACTCTATTTAGTCCAGGCTGATTTAGACCAGTCCTCATAGTTCGTATTCCTGACTGTAATGGTTAAGGGGTAGGCACATAACACAAATCAGGCCAATGAGGGCTGGGAGACTCAATGTGGGGATTTGAGACTGAGGTATCTGGGAAGTAGACATTCTCATTTTACACTCGATATGAATGAGGAAGTATTAAACATCAGGAGCTTTTTATCAGACAGCATTTCTTTAAATCACACAGAGCTTTTAGTCAATACCTCTCTAGAAGTTCGCAAGGGGTACCCAACTTGAGAATGAAGCCACCACCAAGAAATATGATCCTATAAATGGGGAGAGAGAAACCAGATTTTTGGTGATGTCATTGAGCTAACAGATCAAACTTGAAGCCTGAACACTTTTCATTAAGATAGGCCAAGATAATTCCCTTTATTTTTAAAGACACTTGGACATGGCTGGAGTGTTAATTGCAACAGAAAGAATAGGAATTGATACAGGGATATGCTTTTTATTAAACACTGCCTCACACACAGTAAGTTAAATAATGGAATGTTCCTAAAGCATGTTCTCTCAAACTTTAATACCTAGTTTTAAAAAATGATTCTTATTTTATCATTGCTATATCAGTACACCTAAGTGATTATTTTATCTAAGGTCAATAAGAGGACTTAAAACCCTTCAAAATTGTTTTTTCAATAGATTTACACTTAACCTGTGAGTTACTTATTTCCTCAGAAATCTGTAAAGTAGATTACTTTCCTAAATTTTTCATTTGTAATCTGTGACTTGTTTTTTTGTCAGGCTATCCTTTGCATTTGCTCAACAAATGAAACAAATTACTTTTTAAATATGTCTTCAACTATCATTCATTTTGAGAAGAACTTCAACTGCTCTTACAGACATATCTCAGAATATTTTGAAAAATAGATATGAGACTGGTTTAGGCACATTCATGCTTACTACTATTTCCATGCCAATTTTTAAGCCCTGCCAGAGAACCCTAGACACCCTGCAGACACTATGTCACATGCTGGGCAGACATGGGAGAGGGCTTCACATTGTGCAGCATGGTAGTGATTTCAGGTGTCGCTCAGAATGAAGTGTATCCTCAGCTTCTCAAAGATCTTTGGACTGACTGCCAATTAATGAATCAATTAAATCATGCTATGACTTTTGACTCTGGAGATAAGTAGTAAAGCTAATATTGTTTAACTTTAGTCCCTCAAAAAACTTTGATCTGCGTGTTAGGTTTTTTGGTTTTGTTTTGTTTTTTACTTTGAGTTGTCAAAAGGACTGAAGGAATGCTAAAATATGTTGAATGCTTACCCAGTGTCAATGCAATCATGTGTATTGTTTCATTTCAGTCTTACAAAAATCCTGTGCATTATATATCATCTTCATTTTACAGATTAGGAGATAAACTTAGCTTAAGTAATATGTGATAGCTAGTAAGAAAAGGAAAAATGCTGGGAATAATGATGATGATGATGATGATGATGATAACAGAATTGGACTTCTTTGTCACTGACTAGCCTCAGCTCATGTTTTAGCTTACCACCCAGCTTTTCTGGAGAATGGTTGTTTCTTATAATTTTATAGGGCCAACCCGAAGTGCTTACTATAACTTAGATTATTGGTCAAAGTAGAATGGAAAAGCCAATGCATATCAGACAGCATTTGCCTAAATCACAAATAGTTTGCTGTGTATCAGTTTGTAAAAAAGAAGATAATTCAATGACTACAAATCTGCAAAATTGTGAGAGGCACTGGGAATTGTTTGATCTACCTCTTTCATTATTTTCGGTTGAAGCTGCAGAACATCTAGACACATAGTCACAGAATCACTTATTCAGAACCACTGGAATTAGAAACATGTCACTCTGGCTTGGTGTTTCATACTCTTATATGACTCCAAAGATACACTAGTAATAAAGTAAATTTAAAGGGTTTAGAGAAGGATGAAGGAACTTGCTGGGGAGAGCCATAATAGTTAAATCCAAGTAAAAATTAAGTTACCCGAGTGACAATTTAATACACTCATGGCTTAAGGAAAAATAAGATTTTTATTAATAAGGAGTAAAATACATTCAACATTGTGTTTTGCATATTATTATTTGCTACCCCTATATTGATTATTAAGAACTACAACAAGATACAGGCACATCACCCCCCACTTTAAATTGTAGGAGAAAAGTAAAAGAAAAAACAAACAATAAAATAACACAGGACTGCAGTGACAAAATGGAGATGTGGTGCTAGTAGAAAAGAAAAGTGAGAAAATGGATTATTAAAAAAAAGATAAATAAGAAATGAGGCAGAATTAAAAAAAAAAAAACCCAAGAGCAAATTTGAATTGCTTCTATATATTATATAACATTTTCTTAAACATTTTTGTTGGCTAATATCAATCAGTACTTTTATCTTTCATAGGCTAAGCACAAAGACATAGCTGGAAATTACTTTGCATAAAGATAACCTTCAGCTTCATAAAAAACAAAACAAAACAAAACATGGTTTGTGGCCACATATGTCATGCATTGCACAACTCCAGAGGGCACCATTCACATAAACTATAATGGGAATGATACACCATGGAGTTGGTCACTGCATGACCTACATTCCTGTCGAAGGAAGCTACTAGTTAGTTGGTTATATCACAAATGTTGTATTCTGTAACAGTAAATAGGTATTTTCCAAGATGTGATTTGGAGATATAGTGTAGATTTCTTACAAAAATGTAAAACAAGATGGCCACGAGAGAGGGATTTTCCTAAAGGACCAAGCAAGAAGTCCATATGTCCCAAAGCTCGTTACCTGCTATGTTGACATACACAAACTTCCAGATCTAGACAAATGGACACTAAGATTTATTTTGAGAGTATCTGTGTTACTTTAAACAAAGGGCACAAAATGCTTTCTTAAAAGATCATCCTTCAAATATCTGATTGTCACACTGTGAACCCTCACTGGTGACCAATACAGTCACTACACCTAAATAAATAGAGAGGAAGGGTTGCCCTGTGAAACACTTAAGCAAGAAATGGAGAAACTTGCAGTTTGTAACCTCAGCTATGACCCTAACATAGTGTGTGGTCCTGAGAAAGCCATTTAACCTCTTGATGTCTCAGATTCCCTTTTTAGTCTCAAATTTCAGTGGGTGAAGTGAGGATAGGGTTTTGGAATTATCTCTGTTAAGACCCAGAAATGCTACAAGAATGACTGAATATTTTCTAAATGGAGAATAAAATTAAGTTTTCAATAGGAAAATATTTTCGCTAAGAGCTCTGTGTGGGGTGGATAAAGGAGTTTGAGTGATTTTAGATTTTGATGTTAAATTACTTTTAGTTTTTCTTTCCTAGAGGATAATTTAATATGTTTGTGGGTCAAAGAGAAACACAATTTTTATTAATAAGGAGAAAAAATAGATTCAACATAGTTTTCCTTATATTAACATTTGCTATCCCCATATCCATTACGGGAATTGCAAAGTGATGCAAGCACGTTGCTCTTGTATGTGGTATATAGAAATGTACCAGCAAAGTCAGTTTATATATGACAAATAAGGCACATTTCTACTATTTAAAGAACTGAAAGGCATTTTCAGAGATTCCAGGTCCAACTGTTAAAAATAATTTTGTATCTCTAATGATAATTAGGGGTGTTCAATCTTTTAGCTTCCCTGGGCCACATTGACAGAAGAAGAATTGTCTTTGGTCACACATAAAATATGCTAACACTAATGATAGCTGATGAGCTAAAAAACAAATTGTAAAAAAAATCTTAACGTTTTAAGAACGTTTATGAATTTGTATTGGGCCACATTCAAAGCCATCTGAGATGCATGTGGTGCCTGGGCCATGGGTTGAGTAAGCTTGGATTATAGATAAAATATAGACACCCTAACATAAAGTGTCCATACCCTGGAAACTTTAATATTTGGATTTCTGTGCTATTGCTTCTTGGAATAGTTTCAAAATAGATCTGACATAGTTACTATTTATATAGTGACAATAAATAGCTACTATTTATTGAATACCTAATATACATTTATTCATTTAATATTTAATATCTAAATTAACTCATTTAAATATTCAGAAATGAGAGAGGGAGAGAATGAATCCAGGGAGTCTAGGTGAGAAGCCCAGGCCAGAGACTATGAGGTAGAGGTTGTTGTTGTACCAGTTTTAGAAGTGAGGAGACTGAGGCATATATAGGTGGAGTCACTTGATAAATGTAAATGGCAGGCTAACATTGTCTTTATGGTAGAATTATGGACTACACAAGAGATGGTCCATCATGGCTCCATCATAATAGCACAGGCAGGTGTTCTATCTCAACAGACAAAACAAAGTTGAAGAGTTAGGATTTCAGGAAATACAATTTACAAAACTAGTTTAGAACATGCTCTTTGAGCTAATCATTTGGCAATCCAAGTTAGGGCACCCCCCAAGACACTTGAGCATTTACTCCAGCTCTGGTAATGCTGTGGAAAGAGAAATGGAAATCCAAGTCCCAGCCACAGTGGTTAGAAATCCAGATCTCATGGGTATTTGCCTATCCGTTTTATGAAGCTTTTATGACTGCACAGCTTCAGTTCAACTAAGTATTTCTTGCAAGCCTTCAGTCTGCCAAGAACTGTCCTGTGTACTATGGATACAAACATAACTGATGTATAGTTCAGCCCTTCAAGGTGTTTTAACCTGGCAATGTAGCCTGATGTACGTACAAAGGCCCATAATACCAGGTGGAAAATGAACTCTAAAAGATATATGAATAAAATAGCATGGGAGTCTAAGAGAAAGCAGTTAATTGTGCTGAGAGTCAGAAGACAGGTGAGTGCTGGTGAATTGGGATGACATGCAGAAGGAAAGAATCCAACATGCATGTAGACATGAATGAACTCTGTGTGGTTGATTCTGGATGTGGTAGTGGTCAGGCATAACCATAAATCAAAAAGCAAGAGGGAAAACCATAAGATGAAGTTAGGTGGGGGCCAGATTATCAAGAATATTGAATGTCATACTAAGTCACTATATCTCCATACTGTAGATAATACAGAGCCATTAAAAGTTTTGTTTTTGAATAAGGGGTAAATGACATGATCTGACATTAATTTTACAAAGATGAATTTTAGAACAGGATGGGAGATAATGAAAGCAGAGAATCAAAGTAGAATGCATTTGTGATATAGCAAACAAGAAAAACTGGAGAAAACCCAAGCTGAGGAATATATTGGAGGTAGAATTGACAGTATTCTACCTGTAACTATTATATGTTTTGCAAGAAAAACTTATGAATCATTACATGTGAGGTGAAAAGCATTGAGAACCAGGGAAGTCAAGCTGACTCCAAGTTTTTTGCTTGTGCAGGTGGGTTGATGCCTATGATAAGTAGGAATAAGTGCACAAATGGAGAAGCCCATTTGGGATGCAGGACACAACATGTACCATCCTGGGCATAATGATTTTGAGGGACCCTATAATTTAGCAGTGGTAGTAGGCAACCTGGATGAGGAGTTTAGGAGAGGATGTGATTGCACCTTTCACATAGACTTGGGAGGGCTCATTCTTATACAAGTAACACATGAAGCATGGAAATAGGTAGATACTCTTAATTAAAAGTATTAAACAGAAGCAAAGCAGATTAAACATTTTGAGCATATCTGTTTCAAGCAGTGGTTCTCATCGTGTGGGCCTCTTAGACTAGCAGCATCAGAATAAAAATGCAAATTAAAAATGCAAATTATCAGGCCCTACCCCAGACTTAGTGAGCCAGAAACTTTTGGTTGGAATCTGGCAACCTATGTTCCAAGTACTTCTGATGTACCCTAAAGTTTACTATCTTGGAAGAAAAATAGGAACTATGAAAGAAAAAGCCTGAGAAATAGGTGGGAGTGGGATGCCACAGACTCATTCACAGAGATAATTTCAGGTATGGTCAGGGTCAGATACTGTAGAAATTTCAAGTATTGAATGGACTGATTAGAGTTCGCTCAACTACACATTGGAAACATTACAAGGGTAATTTTCCATTAAAAATTTAGGAATAATAAGATCATAGCTGGTAGTGGTAGACTGAAGTCAAGATAACAGAATGGAAATATAGGCTACTTACTCAAGAAGATTGCTAAAGAGGTAAGATGTTTATGTGTTGATGACACTTTTTAAAGGATATGGGTGACCAAGGAAAGTTTGGGGTTTTGTTTGAAGCAAAAAAATTGAATATGATCTTGTGTTAAGGGAAAGTAGGATACTAATTGATGGTAAGGTTCTGAAGGAGTAATTGGATAGAAGAGGATGGGATGAAGATCACATATTGAGAGGCTAGAGAAATGGTGGAGGCAGGCCTCCTTTTGAAAAAGGAGATAAGACATAGAAAACACAAGGTTAAGTTTGTAGCGGGAAAGGAGACAACTTGAGGGAGTTCATGCCAATGTAACTGTTCCCAAGGAAGCAACAGGCAAGGCCATTTTCTTTGAGTGAAAGATGGCAAGACTAGGAGAACTCGAGAGTGGTCTAGGTTTGAAAAAGTTCTGTGGGAATGGGAACATTGGAGGGAGCCCAATCACCTGTCAACCCCAAACGGCCTCAGTTTCCTCTTCTTGCTCGGTTTTCGTACATTTCTCAAGATGTAATATGTCAACGTATTCTTAATGCCCCACCTTGTGGCCTGGCAGAGAGTAAGGTATTTATTTTTCTTGAGAAACTCACCCAACTCTGGCACAGTTTTGATATCAAACGCAGGTCAGTTGAGTGGTTAACACCAGCACTCAACTGGCGCAATTCACACCAGGCAACCCAATTAAGAAGAAACTAAAGACTGTTGTTTGTGGGCTTAAAAAGACAAACTAAAGGGGCAAAGTAATTAATTTTGAGGATCAAATGTTTGGGAATAATGATAATAATTCATGAGTGTTAGAATTTGCATTTATCCTGCAGATTAGTTTTCTGGTATTTGCACGGGCATGAAATGAATTAGGTAAATGCATTTTCCAGATCTTCCCATTGTTTTAAAGCATATAATAGCATTTCAATTTATATAGTCTAGACTTGTTATCTCATACTGCTATTAAGCCATCAAACTCAATTTCCCAAGCCACAGATTTCCCTTTTGGCCATTTTCACTCACCAGTTCTGTCCCAACAAACAAAGTGCACATTACTCATAGATTTGAGACAGGAGGAGAGAGGGAAGTTAATATTGTTGGATGACTCTGCAAATATGAAAAAGAATTCTATTCTGTTTATTAATTTCTTAGAAGTAATCCAGGCTACTGTTTGTAAATGCTCCAAATAGCTGAAGTCTTTGACCAGAGATAGCTTAACTTTTGGGAACTTGCTCTTTCAGCCCTATTACAGACGTAGAAGTCTGGAGGACCAAATCATTCACTTAGAAAAGGAAACTTCTCAGAAAGCGTGTGCTCTGCTTTACTTCCAGTCATTAAAAAAGATCCCCCAGCTTTGAAGTTCATGAATAGAATCTGGAAAGCAGAAAATCTCAGATGGTTAGCTGTGCCTATCAGTTCATCTCCTAAAGCCTAATCAAAAACTAAGATGATTGTGGGCATGAATAAAACGTGGAAAGATTTGGGAAGTGGTGAAGGGCATAACAATGTTATGCATAACAAAGACAGGATATGTGCTTTGAATTTACGTCATGGAATTAAGGAGTTTGCAGAAATCAATCATCATTCCTATTGACATTCCTTTTTAATTGAATATCTAGAATGAATACTCAGTAACTATCTGCATATGAGTTTCTACTTGGAGTAAAAAGTCAAAGTTTGTGCCTTTAATCTTATGTTGTAAAGTTTTTCTTCATTCTATATAATTTTCTGTTTCAATTATTAAATTTATTATAGGTTAAATAATACTTTTTTGTAGAACTAGGAAATGGTGAAAATCTTTGTTCACTAAAGACTTACTATCTTTAAACTGTAAAATTCCCCAAACTACTTAACAATACCAATAGTAAAAATTCCCAAATTCCAACATTTATTTTATTCTTTATCTTCTACTGTTAAATCCAATATCTTTGATTGTATACAGAATGTTTCCCTCAAAAATACCTTTATAACAATTTCTTTGGGATGAAAAGAGAGCTATAAGGTTTAACTGAAGTAATAACATTTTTGAAATGAAAGGTGCCACTCGATTCATCATTTTATACAAACATATTCTTGTTATATCAAATTCAAACTACAAAGTGAATGTTTCCTTCTAGAACCTTCTTTATGCATTCGTTTTCTTTGATTTGATGATACTGTACTACAGAGAGTTGTAGGCTGCTCTCTCTGTGCCTAGAATATAGAAAAATAAAAGAAGATAAAATATTTAGATGGGCCAGTAAAAATCTGAAGACAAAGAGTTTCCAAATCCCCAAAAATAAGTGAAACCTTAACATTTTATTACATAGCCTTATCAGTATCAGCTTAATGGTACAAATATTTTGTACATTTGTGATCACTTACCACAAATACCACATAAATGAACAAACGTATGTAATGGGCTCTTGGAATTTACATTCTACATGAAGACTTAATGTGTAGTGTCTTCAAAATTATGAATAGTTGTTTAAATAATGAAAAAATTATAAGGCTTTTGAGAGACTATTGTGTCAGGAAATTGACCATTTAAATTTTCCAAGTGATGTCAGAATTAAAATTTGTGAAAGACTGCCCTCTAATGGATAAATAAGTATTTCATATGTTCTACACAAAGAAAAAGCGTGCTTGAAAGACACACAAATCAAATTGCTATCCTAATATTAGTATCTTATAGTGTTGTTTATGTTAGCATACATTTACAATAAAGCAGAGAGATTTTTTTAGGGTCCATACCATAGCCTAACTGTTTATATTAAACGTCATGTAGGGTCAATTTTTGCACAGCATAAAACATCCCTTTAATATAAATCTTATATTTGTCTTCATGGGAATCATTGTAAAACTTGGCAAAAGCATCAGACAGCCTATACAGTTATTGACAGTCCTGTAGAGATGGTGTCATTTCAAACACTGCGGATTATTTCTCACAGCTGAGAGTAAAAGTGGCAAATAATCCAATTACTTAAAGAAATAATTCAATACGATAGGTTCTCTGCACCTAAAATATTTTTTAATGATCATCCTATTAGGGTCTTCTTCATAGTTATGCAATGCAATTTTGTTCTTATCCCCGTTGTTGAGCCCACCATCATAATATCTCACAAACATACTACCAGTAAAGAGACGAACAAATAGATATAAATGAGGTTGGAGTATGGGAATGGCAAAGTGAGACAAATGTTTAGACTTCAGTGTTTCACACATTATATAATACCCAGCCCCCAAAATGACCTTAGCTTAAAAAGAGGCTTTCTACTCTCACTGTCCCTTACCCTTAACTTGTAAATGGAACTATTTGTTCCTTGGTAAATTGAGAAGAGTTCAATCCACTTTTGTGATGTTCTGTTTCAAAAGTCACTTAACCTCCCTTCCTTTGTTCTTTATCTTTACAAGTGGGCCAATGATGTTTGTCCTCGACTTTACCTCAAATATGGTGATGAAAAGAGATATTCTGTTTGCTTTTGACCACTAAACTCTGGCCATGAGTTCCTTGAGAACAGGGGCTGAGGCATCTCATCATTCTATTCCTGTTTTAGTGTAGTGCTTAGGGTGTTATAGATCATCTAAATATTTAGTGAGTTAATGATCATCCACCTTAGTATCTCTATTGGTTTTCTGGGGCTGCCTTAGTCAAATACAGAGGTGAGGCAAAGCAAGATGGCAGAATAGAAAGCTCCTTTGATTGCCATACCCACAACTATCTACACAGAAAAAGCACCTTCCTAAGAACCAGAAATCAGGTGAGCACTCATAGTCCTGGTTTTAACTTCATATCACTGAAAGAGGCTCTGCAGATAGAAAAAACAGTCCTGAATTAGTGATGTCACCCCTCCCCAACCCTGCCAGCAGCTGTGTGGTGCAGAGGGCATCTCTGGGCACTGGGAGAGGGAGCACACAGCAATTGTGAGGCGCTGAACTCAGTGTAGTCCTGTTAGAGCAGAAAGAAAAATCAGACCAAACTCAGCTGACGCCCACCCACAGAGGGATAATTAACACAGCCCTAGCCAGAAGGGAATCGTGGATCCCAGTGGTCCCAGCGTGAGTGCCTGCAAAGCTTGCCACCAAGAGCTATAGCACACTGTGTCTCCAACTAAACTTGAAAGTCTAGGCCATAAGGACTGCAACTCTCAGGCAAGTCCTAGTGCTGAACTAGGCCCAGAGACAGTGAACTGGGTGTGTATGTGACACACTGCGACACCAGCTAGGGCAGTCAAGTCACATACTTGACATCATTCATCCTTTAATCCCAGGCTGCACAGCTTGTGGCTCTAAAAGAGACCACTTCCTTTCACTTCAGGAGAGGACAGGGAAGAGTCGGGAGGACTTGTCTTACATCTAGGATACCAGCTCATCCATAGCAGGATAGGGCATCAATCAGAGTTGTGAGGCCCACGTTCCAGGCCCAGCTCCCGGGTGACATTTCTAGACACACTCTGTGTCAGAAGGGAGCCTGCTGCCTTGAAGGAAAAGGCCCTGTCCTGGAAGTATTCATCACCTGCTAACTGCATCTTGTGGTTTGAGTGCCAGCTCAGCAGCAGCACGGCAGAACACAAGGTAGACTTACAAGGTTTTTGACTCTAGTCCCTGACTCCCAGACAGCACTGCTGAACCTATCCAGGGCCTGGGGAACCTCTCCATCCTGAAGGGAAGGACGCAAACCTGGCTTGCTTTGCCACCTACTGATTGTAGAGCCCCAGGGCCTTGAGTAAACATAGGCAGTAGTCAGGAAGTGGTTACAGCAGGCCTTGGGTGAGACCCAGTGCTGTGCTGGCTTGAGGTTTGACCTAGCACAGTCATAGTAATTGTGGTCACAGGGTTGCTTGTGTCACTCCACCCCCAGCTTTAGGTGGCTCAGACAGAGAAAAAGTCTCTGTATGTTTGGGAGAAAGTGAAAAAATAAAGAGAACAAGAGTTTGTGCCTGATAATCCAGATCATCAAGGTGGTACCTCTATGAGTCTGCAAGAACCACAGTGTTAGTGGGCTTGGGTGCCCCCTAAAGTATATAAAACTTAGATTAAAACACTCAAGTCCTTCTGAATACCTAGAATATCTCCCTAAGAAATACAGCTAAAAATCAGCCCAGACAGTGAAGACTACAATAAATACCTAACTCTTCTATGCCCAGACACTGAAGAACATCTACTAGCATCAAAGCTGTCCAGGAAAACATGGCCTTACCAAATGAAGTAAATAACGCACTAAGGACCAAACCTGGAGAAACAGAGTTATGTAAGCTTTAAGTCAGAAAATTCAAAACAGCTGTTCTGAGGAAACTCAAAGAAATTCAAGATAACCTAGAGAAGGAATTCAGAACTCTATCAGATAAGTTTAACAAAGACATTAAAATAATTATAAAGAATTAAAAGTTCTGGAGCTGAAAAATGCAATTGGCATACTGAAGAATGCATCAGAGTTCTTTATAGCAGAATTGATCAAGCAGAAGAAAGAATTAGTGAACTTGAAGACAGGCTATTTGAAAATACACAACCAGAAGAGACGGGAGAAAAACAGAATAAAAAACAAAGCAAAGCACACCTACAGGATCTAGAAAATAGCCTCAAAGGGGCAAATCTAAGAGTTACTGGCTTCAAAGAGGAGGCAGAGAAAGAGATAGGGGTAGAAAAATTATTCAAAAGGATAATGATAGAGAGCTTCTAAAATCTAAATAAAGATATCAATATCCAAGTACAAGAAAGTTGTAGAAGACCAAGTGGATGTAACCCAAAAAGACTGCTTTGAGACATTTAATAATCAAACTCCCAAAGGTCAAGGATAAAGAAGAAATCCTAAAAGTAGGAAGAGAAAAGAAACAAATAATGTATAATGGAGAGCCAAAGCATCTGGCAGGAGACTTTTTAGTGAAAACCTTACAGGCCAGGAAGAGAGTGATATGGTATATTTAATGCTGGAAAAAAATAACTTTTACCCTAGAATGGTATATCTTGTAAAAAATATCCTTAAAATATGAAGTCTTATCCTTGATTAAGACTTTCCCAGACAAACAAAAGCTGAGAGATTTAATCAATGCCAGGCCTGTCCTACAAGAAATGTTAAAGAGATTACTTCAGTCAGAAAGAAAAGAACATTAATGAGCAAGAAATAATCACCTGAAGGTGCAAAACTCACTGGTAAATAGTAAATACACAGAAAAACAGAGAATATCATAACACTGTAACTGTAGCATGTAAACTACTCTTATCCTAAATAGAAAGACTAATGATGAACCAATCAAAAATAGCAACAATTTTTTGAGACATAGCCAGTACAATAAGATATAAATAGAAACAACAAAAAGTTAAAAAGCACAGGGACAAAATTAAGGCATAGAGTTCTTATTAGTTTTCTTTTTGCTGTTTATTTATCCCAATAGTGTTAAGTTGTTATCGGGTTAAAATAATGGATTATAAGATAGTATTTGCAAGTCTCATGGTAACCTCAAACAAACAAACGACAACAACAAAAAAAATACAATGAATACGCAAAAAATAAAAAGCAATTAATGAAATTGTATCACCAGAGGAAATCACCTTCACTAGAGGAAGACAGGAAGGAAATAAACAAGGAAGAGAAGGTGATAAGATAACCAGAAAACAAATAACAAAATGGCAGGAATAAGTTCTTACTCATCAATAGTAACATTGAATATAAATGGACTAAACTCTCCAATCAAATGACATAGACTGGTTGAATGGATGAAAAACCAAGACCCATTGATCTGTTGCCTATAAGAAGCAGATTTCACCTATAAAGACACTAATAGACTGAAAATAAAGGGACATAAAAAGATATGCCATGCCAATTAAGCCAAAAAAGAGCTGGAGTCACTATACTTATATCAGACAAAATGTATTTCAAGATAACAACCTTGAGAAGAGACAAAGAAAATCACTATATAATGATAAAGGGGTCAATTTAGTAAGATGATGTAACAATTTTAAATAAATATATTTTTATATATGCACTCAAAATGAGAACATTCAGATACATAAAGGAAATATATTAGAGAGATGTTCTAGTATCTCTATAAAATAGATGTTGGAGACTTCAACATTTGAACCTTAGACAGATCTTCCAGACAGAAAATTGACAGAGAAACATCAAACTTAATCTGCACTATAGACCAAATGGATCTAATAGATATTTACAGAAAATTTCATCCAAGATCTGCAGAATAGACATTATTTTCCTCAGCACA
Organism: Colobus angolensis palliatus; assembly: GCF_000951035.1. Classification (NCBI taxonomy): domain Eukaryota; kingdom Metazoa; phylum Chordata; class Mammalia; order Primates; family Cercopithecidae; genus Colobus; species Colobus angolensis. Next base: position 2,742,790 of record NW_012115222.1, read on the forward strand.
TGGATCATTCTCAAGGACAGACCACATGTTAGGTCACAAAACAAGTCTTAAGACATTCAAAAAATTGAAATAATATCCAGCATTATCTCTGACCACAATAGAATAAAACTAGACATTAATAACAAGATAAATTTTGGAAACTTTACAAAGTTATGGAAATTAAACAACATGTTCCTGAATGACCAGTGGGTCAGTGAAGAAATTAAGAAGGAAACAGAAAGTTTCTTTAAGCAAATGATAATGGAAACACGACATACCAAAATCTAAGGAATACAGCCAAAGCAGTACTGAGGGAAGTTTCTAGCTATAAGTGCCTATATCAAAAAAGGGAAAAAACTTCAAATGAATGATCTAATGATGCATCTTAAAGAATTAGAAAAGAAAGAACAAACCAAACAAATCAGGATAATAAATGAAATAATAAAAATCAGAGCAGAAATAACTGAAATTGAAATGAAATAAATAAAAGATCAACGAAACAAAAAGTTGGTTTTTTGAAAAGACAAACAAAATTGACAAACCTTTAGCCAGACTAAGAAAAAATGACAGAAGATCCAAATAAATGAAATCAAAAATGAAAAAAGAGACATTACAAGTGATACTGTGGAAATTCAAAGGATCATTAGTGGCTACTATGAGCAACTATATGCCAATAAATCAGAAAATCTATAATAAATGGACAAATTCCTAGATCCATACAACCTACGATTGAATCAGGAAAAAATCCAAAACCTGAACAGACCAAGAACAAGTAACAAGATCAAAGCCATAATGAAAAGTCTCCTTAGTAAAGAAATCCCTGGACCTCATGGTTTCATGGCTGAATTTTACCAAAAATTTAAAGAAGAATTAATACTAATTCTACTCAAACTATCCAAAAAACGAAGGAGGAGGTAATACTTCAAAAGTCGTTCTACAAGGCCAGTATTACCCTAATACCAAAACCAGACAAAGACATATCAAAAATAGAAAACTACAGGCCAATATCACTGATAATCATTGATGCAAAAATCTTCAACAAAGTACTAGCAAAATGAATTCAAGAATACATTAGAAAGATCATTCATCGTGCCCAAGTGGAATTTATTCCTGAGATGCAAGAATGGTTCAACATATGCACATCAATCAATGTGATACATTATGTCAACAAAATGAAAAATAAAAACCATATTATCACTTCAATTGGTGCTGAAAAATCATGTGATAAAATTCATTATCCCTTCATGATAAAAATCCTCACAAAAACTAGGTATAGAAGAAACATACCTCAATATAATAAAAGCCATATATGACCCATCCACAGCTAGTATCATACTGAATGCGGACAAACTGAAAGCCTTTCCTCTAAGATCTGGAACACAAAAAGGATGGCCCACTGTCACCACTATTATTCAACACAGTACTGAAGATCCTACCTAGAGCAATCAGACAAGAGAAAGATACAAAAGACATCCAAATTGGAAATAACAAAGTCAAATTATCCTTGTTTGCAGATGATATGATCTTATATTTGGAAAAACTTAAAGATTCCACAAGAAAACTATTAGAACTCACAAACAAATCAGTAAAGTTGCAGGGTACAAAATCAACATACAAAATTCAGTAGCATTTTTTATAAGCCAACAGTGAACAATGTGAAAAATAAATAAAAAATTGTCACACATAAAATAAAATATGTATGAATGAAATTAATCTAGGAAGTGAAAGATCTCTACAATGGAAATGATAAAACACTGATGAAAGAAATTGAAGAGGACACACAAAAAATAGAAAAATATTCCATGTTCATGGATTGGAAGAATTGATATTGTTAAAATGTTCATACTACCCAAAGCAATCTACAAATTCAGTTCAATCCCTATCAAAATACCATTGATGTTCTTCACACAAATAGCAAAAAGTCCTATAGTTTATATGGAACCAAAAAAGACTCAGAGTAGTCAAAACTATCCCCAGCAAAAAGAACAAAACTGGAGGAATTATATTACCTGACTTCAAGTTATACTACAGAGCTATAGTAAACAAAACAGCATGATACTGGCATAGAAAAAACGACACATAGACCAATGGAACAGAATAGAGAACCCAGAAACAAATCCACACACCTATAGTGAACTCAGTTTTGACAAAGGTGCCAAGAACATACACTGGGGAAAACACAGACTCTTCAAATAAATGGTGCTGAGAAAAGTGGATATCCATATGCAGAAGAATGAAGTTAGACCCCTATTTTTCACCACATACAAAAATCAAATCAAAATGGATTAAACATCTAAGACCTCAAACTATAAAGCAACTAAAAGAAAACATTGGGAAAAAGTCTCCAGGACATTGGTCTGAGGAAAGATTTTCTTGAGCATTAACCCACAAGCACAGACAACAAAAGCAAAAATGGACAAATGGGATTACACCAAGTTAAAAGCCTTCTGCACAGCAAAGGAAACAATGAACGAAGTGAAGAGACAACCCACAGAATGGAAGAAAATATTTACAAACTACATGTCTGACAAGGGATTAATAACCAGAATATATAATGAACTCAAACAACTCTATAAGAAAAAGTCTAATAACCCAATCAAAAAATGGTCAAAAGATTTGAATAGCCACTTCTCAAAAAAAGACATACATATGGCAAACAGGCATGTAAAAATGTTCTCAGCATCAATGATCATCAGAGAAATGCATATCAAAAGTACAATGAGATATCATCTCATGTGTTAACCCCAGTTAAAATGGCTTATATCCAAAAGACAGGCAATAACTCATGCTGGCAAGGATGTGGAGAAAAGGAACCCTTTATCCACAGTTGGTGGGAACGTAAGTTAATACAACCACTATGGAAAACAGTTTGGAGGTTCCTCCAAAAACTAAAAGTTGAGCTATCATATGATCCAGCAATCCCACTGCTGTATATATACCCAAAAGAAAGGAAATCAGTATATCTAAGAGATATCTGCACTCCTATGCTTGTTGCAACACTGTTTACAATAGTTAAGATTTGGAAGCAACCTATGTCCATCAACAGATGAATGGATAAAAAAAGGTAGTACTTAACACACAATGGAGTACTGTTCAGGCATAAAAAAGAATGAGATGCCGTCATTTGCAACAAGATGGATGGAACTAGAGATCATTATGTTAAGTGAAATAAGTCACGCACAGAAAGACAAACAGCATATGTTCTCACTTATTTGTGGGATCTGAAAATCAAAACAACCAATCTCATGGACATAGAGAGTAGAAGTATGGCTACCAGAGGCTGGGAAGGATAGTGGAGGATTGGAGGGAGGGAGGTGGGGATGGTTAATTTGTACAAAAAAAAAATAGAAAGAATGAATAAGTCCTACTATTTGATAGCACATTCGGGTGACTATAGTCAATAATAACTTAATTGTAGATTTTAAAATAACTTACAGAGTGTAATTGGATTGTTTGTAACCAAAAGATAAATGCTTGAGGGGACAGATACCCCATTCTCCATGATGCACTTACTTCACATTGCATGCTTGTATCAAAACATCTCCTATACCCTATAAATATACACACCTACTATGTACCCACAAAAATTGTAAAAATTAAAAAAGAAAAATTTTTAGAAGTATAGAAAACTAGATAGCTTCAACAACAGAAAATTATTGTCTTGCAGTTCTGGAGGCTAGAAGTTCGAAATCAAGATGTCAGTAGTGTTGGTTCCTTATGAAGACTGTGTGGAAAGGGTATGTTCCAGATCTCTCTTATTAACTTGTAGATGGCCATCTTCTTCCTGTGTTCTTCACGTCATCTCTCCTCTGTATATGTCTGTTTCTGTGTCTAAATTTCCCCTTTTGATTAGGATACCATTCATATTGGATTAGAAGCCCACCCTACTCCAGTATAATCTCACTTTAACTTAACTGATTATGTCTACAATTACCCTATTTCCAAAGGAGGTAACATTCAGAGGTACTGGGGCTTATGACTTCAACATATCAGGTTTTAGGGAACACAAGTCAACCCATAGTAGTATCCATTTTAAGTACAAATTAACAATGAGCAAGAAACCTAAGTTCTAAATAGGACCTGGTTCATAATATAATGCTACATATTTTTGGTAAGATCTAAACTCCCCAAGGAAAGACACTTAACCCTATAAATATATGTTCATGGTGATCTCCCTTTCTCTTTCATTCTTGTCACTATTCCTTTCTCTCTACTCTGTTCTCTTGAAATAGACTACCCTCCAGCAAATATGAGGGATGTTACATGTGCAGGTTAGACCAAAACTCAGGTTTCTCTAGCATTGTTTGGTCTGGCCCAATAAATTTATTTTTCCTGCTCTGCTTTAGACCACATACAAGGTCCTTTCATAATACCAAACAGTAGCTTAATAGAAGTACATATACCTATTTTTTTTAAATGTACAAATAAAATAATTGTATGTAAAAGTTCGCATCTGCTTCCCCCACCCCAATCAATCAAACCCTAACTTGACAGTCTCTAAAAACTGAAGCAGAAGGAAAGAATGCAACATTTCTTTTGCTTTGGATCACATCTACCTCTTTGTTCAGGATGTATACTTTGACTTGAACCATTCATTATGTACTTTTGTTCCCGACCTTGATTATACATTTCAGATGTGAAATTGTTCACAGATGTCTCAGTGATGGTCTTTTTTTTACTTATCTAGGAAAAACTATTTTGCATCTTTGCATGAATATCCAATAAGAAAAGAAATTATCTGCATACTAGGAAAGATTAATGGATCAGGGCAATGTAAATCTACTGAGGATATTCTGATAGTGAGCCTGGTCCAAAATATTTGATCAGTGAAGCCATAATATTTTGATTTCTTTGCAGCCTGTTTTGTGCAACTTTCAAGTCAAGATTATGAACGTTTTCAAACTTTTTGCAAGGCAGAATTCAATGGGTTAACAATCAGTTTTGTAAGTATGTATCTCAGTAGAGAGGTACATGAGTTCCTATTGATCAAAATATCAATATAACATACATAACCTGTTCAATCAAATGCTTGAGGTACAAGTGGAGAAGTTGTGTGAAGTCTAAGTGTTTAAATTGTTTTGTGCATATATATCCAAATTAGGTAGCCTTTCTCCTTTCTCTTCAGGTGTTCAGCACTCTTTTCTGCTCTATTCATCAAATTTTACCCTTAGAGAAATATCTAAAACTCATTTATATATATAGTCAAGTGTACTTGATAACAGCTTATAGTGTTACACCTTTCGAGGAGAATTGTAATTGTTATTATTATCATTGTTAGATGTTTAATCTTTAACATATAGCAACTAAAACTCTACAGTGGGATTTCAGGCATCTGTAATATATTTGAGGGCACAAATTAAAAAAAATAGCAGAGACAATTTTTCCACATCATTGAAGACCTGTGTTAGTAAAATCCGTCTTTATTACCTAAGGCAGACTTTCCAACTAACAATTTGTGAACCATTAGATTGTCATGAAATTAATTTAATGGGCTAGTAATTTCTTAAACAAAATAGGACAGAACACAGTTGAGAAGACTAGCGTAGAAAGCACCAGATCTTGTGTGTATATGTACATATTATCAAACCAAAAGCTTAATTTAAAATACTGCTATTAATTCTGAGTCTTTCTATAAAATGTATATTTTACTGGGCGGCATTGTGGAAAACAGGTGAAAGGCACTGGTAGGTGGAAGAAGCAGTTCTATTTAGAGAACACTATAAAAGACACTCATAAGAAATATCGTAGGATTCCATCTAAGAACTGGCAATTCTCCTGTCAATTTCAAAAGAAAATTTTCCATATTTCTAACATTGTCATTCAACAAATGTTTGCTGGGTGCTCACTGAGCCCAGTAGAGTTCCATACAAAAGACACAGTCAAATACAACAGTCTCTGTTCTTGAGACATTCACATTCCCCTAGGGAGACAAACCAAAGAAACAAGTAAAATCCAGTGTGAAACTGAGAGTGCTGATCACAGAGGGCCCCAGGTGGCAGAGGAAGAGGTACTGACCCAGACCAAGGAGACTTCCTGAAGGTGGTGACCCCAGATCTTAGTCTTCATGGGCAAATAAAGCTAACCAGCTTTTATCAGTCTGGGTCCAGTCAGGGAAATGGAACTCTCTCTGTGCAGTTCAAGATGAGAGATTTGTAACAGAGCTGCAAAGGTGCTGGAAGAGTTGATAGGGCACATAGCAAAAGGTAAAGAAATTCAGAGGTTAGCACCTCCAGGAAATCACTCAGGCTCCCTAAGCTTTGGAGAGATAAAAAAAAAAAAAAGAGGTGATTGTACCTGTGAGGAGCAAGGGCATCTGGGGCTGCCAGGTGGGAACAGAGCTATAAAAGTGTGTGCCCAGATGTGAGCTGGAACCAGAGAGAACATGCAGTATTGCCTGGGAAGCTGCCTGTAGCACAGATGAGGGAAAAAATTCCCTGATTTCTTTCTTCTTTCTGCATACCAGTTTTTCATCCTTGCCTCCCAGTGCCCAAGCAAAGTAGTCTAAAGAATATGTTTTGCAGGGGTCAGCTCCAGGTGGTACTGAAGAGAGATAGGAAAAGTTGGGAAATGGATGGGAGAGCAAATGGACAAATAAGAAGCAGAAGATCACGCAGGGATATTGAGGGACAAGAGAAAAATACAAGTCTGGAAGAAGTGTAAGCTGCTCAATAAGGTTGGATCGCAGGCAGACAATGGAAACTGGTGAAAGAGATTATTAGGCAGGTAACCCATCTCTAGACCATAGATAACCCTGTGATCATTCTAAGAATAAATTTGCACTTTTTTGGTCAAGACCTGAGTCACTGAAGATTCTGGTGTGACTGTGTGTGTGTGTGTGTGTGTGTGTGTGTGTACACATGCAGTGTTTTCGTTAAAATCAAAGAAAAACATGTACATGATTTTTTTTTTACGTCCAGAAGTAAAGAGCTGAAAGTTGTTGAAAAGCACTGTGGTGCACACCATCCTTTTTTGCCCCATTTCTGCTTCTCAAAAGAATCCCTTTTAGCTATCTCTGTTTCAGTTCTTTGAGTGGTTTCATTAGCAAGTTTAAATGTGATGCTACTTCATGATGCTATTTTTTTCTTGATTTTACAAATTCAGACATTTTATCTTGAGGACTCTTGCTATAGAAGATAAGGACTTAGTATAGTTATATTAAAACCCCCCATTTCTCTCTTTTTCTTCTAATTTTTGATAAGTACATTACTGTTTTTAGCTATTCTGTTTTTCTTTTACCCTTTGGAGTTTTAAATGATAATTCATTTTGTTCAAGCCATGTTTAACAATATCTCTTGATAACTCCTCCTACGTTGTGCAGTGGGGATGTGAATGTTCCTTTATTCCCTTTCACTGCTCATTACCTGCTTCCATTTCCTGACTTTTGCCAGCTTTAAATTCACTTATTAGTCTGGAACATAATTACATATTCATAAGCTGACTTCTGAGAGATGGAATATAACATATACTGTAAAGTAGTGAAATCCTACAAGTCTTTCTCACCCTAGAGTCCACTTTTCATGCCACTGTTCTCCATTCCATGGTGGAGTGTACATTAATCCTTCAGATTCAAGGCTATGTTGAAAACAGATGATGTGATTAAAAAACATATCCTTACTAATGTCTCCATTATTTTCTTCTAGAATAAAGTGGTCATTTAGGCAAAAATATTTTAACTAGCATTGAAATAATAGAAATTGTTTTCCTATTCTAAAGTCAATTTAAGGGGGAAATTAGTTTATATATAAGTTCATATCTCAGTGATAAAATAATCACACAAAACTGATTTGTCTTTGGAAAAATAAACATAATCCTTCTCAAAAGAGAAGGTAGAATTGTCAGTGTTATACCTTTCTCCATGCAACTGATGAGGCCTTAGAAAGTGGCCTGCTAAGCACATCCTTAATAAATAGAATTGTATTGCAGGATCATTAATGGACCTCACAATTCAAAATAATTCCATGATGAATCTTTTTTATGGTACAGAGTTCTTTTATGGTACAAATAATCATCTTCAGTTTATTTTTCACTCAATCTAAGTTTTCACATATTGAGTTTGCTTAATTCACGACACAGCTGTGTTTATGGAGAAAACTGAACTTTTGTAGATGAGTAACATTATCATCATTCATTTTCTCGAGACTATGAAGAATAGGCAAAGATGACAGCTATGATCCTTCAAGCTTGCCAAGAGCTTACCAGAGTGATCTTTTATAAACATGAGATGGATATTTTCCCTAAGACACACACACTTTCAGTTCCTTAAAAAACTTTCCATGAAGCCCAAGCCAGAGAGGAAAGACAGATAAGACTGCTGTCCACCTCTATCTGCCCCCTGTCCTCCTTGCTTCCTTCACACATCCTCACCTCTAAGATTAAGTGAGAAGCTAATTGATACTTTTTAGAGTCCCTCAAATTAGAAGTGGTCACCTTCTGCAGCCTCTTCAGCAGTCCCAGTGTGGCTCTTGATTGTTTCATGGGGTCATTGGTCTTAAAATAGAGTGACTCCTGATGGTACAGGTTTGGTAAATTTGGCTCAGTAAACTCCCAGCAGATTTACCTGTCTACTGAAGGTAGTCCATAATATTGGGCAACTTAAGACTTCTGATGATGCCACAGAGAAAATATTTCCATAGGAAAAGTTTCCAGTAAAGCCATTTCTGTGAATTGAACCTAACAGATGTTAACTTTTTTTTTTTTTTGAGATGAAGTTTTGCTCTTGTTCCCCATGCTGGAGTGCAATGGCACGATCTCAGCTCACTGCAACCTCCACCTCTGGGTTCAAACAATTCTCCTGCCTCAGCCTCCCAAGTAGCTGGGATTACAGGCATGTGCCACCATGCCCAGCTAATTTTATATTTTTAGTAGGGATGGGATTTCTCCATGTTGGCCAGGCTGGTCTCGAACTCCTGACCTCAGGTCATCCTCGGCCTCCAAAAGTGCTGGGATTACAGGCATCAGCCACCGCACCAGTCCCAGATGTTAATTTTTAAAAAGAAGAATAAAACCTTATTTTATTTTTATAACAGGATAAAAATTAAAGAATCAAAGTAGCTAGCAGTAAGGGAAGGTAAGATGATGTACCTCATGAGATACCAGGCAGTCAGTATAAGGATAATTATGAAGACTATGGAGCAACCAGGAAAATGGTTCTGATAAACACATGAGCTCTAATTACAGTGATACAAGGAGACAAACATCTATGGATGACTACTGGAGATGAATACACGTTTTGTTTGGGAGGACCATTGCAAGTAACATTTTCATAACTTCCAAGTCTTATTAATAGTGTTGTATGATCTTTATGATAAAAGAGGAGAAACATGTTAGGAGATTATTAAAATCGTTTCTTTTTTAGTTTTTATTTTAAGTTCAGGGGTATATGTTCAGGTTTGTTATACAGGTAAACTTATGTCATGGGGGTTTGTTATACAGATTATTTCATCACTCAGGTATAAGTACTCATTAATTATCTTTCCTGATCCTCTCCCTCCTCCAACCCTCCAACCTCCAATAGTGTCCAGTGTGTGTTGTTCCCCTCTATATGTCCATGTGTTCACATCACTTAGCTCCCACTTATAAGTGAGAACATGCAGTATTTGGTTTTCTGTTCCTTCATTAGTTGGCTAAGGATAATGGCCTCTAGCTCCATCCATGTCCCTGAAAAAGACATGATCTCATTGTTCTTTTTAACTTCGTAGTACTCCATAGTACACTGTGGAGTACTTTATTTTTCTTTATCCAGTGTACCACATTTTCTTTATCCAGTTTAGCATTGATAGGCATTTAGGTTGATCCCATATCTTTGTTACTGTAAATAGTGCTGCAATGAACATATGCATAGAACAATTTTATTCATTTGGCTATATATCCAGTAATGGGATTGCTGGGTTGAATGATAGTTTTAATTTTAGGTCTTTGAGGAATCACCACACTGTTTTCCATAATAGCTGAACTAATTTACACTCCCATCACCAGTGTATATGCATTTCTTTTTCTCCACAATCTTGCCTGCATCTGTTATTTTTTGACATTTTAATAATAGCAATTTTGGCTTGTGTGAGAGAGTAACTCATTGTGGTTTTAATTTGCATTTCTTTAATTTGCATTGCAAATCCTAGATGCAAGAAAGAGAGAGGTGCCCCTCCTATCTGGGGCTCAATGATGTTGAGCTTTTTTTCATTTGTTTGTTGGCTGCATGTATGTCTTTTGACAAGTGTCTGTTAATGTCCTTTGCACACGTTTTGATAAGGTTGTTTTTCTCTTGTAAATTTAAGTTCCTTATGGATTCTGGGTATTAAATCTTTGACAGATGCATCGTTTGCAAATATTTTCTCCCATTCTGTAGGTCGTCTGTTTACTCTGTTGATAGTTTCTTTTGCTGCATAAAATATCTTTTGTTTAATTAGGTCCCATTTGTCAATTTTTACTTTTGTTGAAATCGCTTTTGGCATTTTTGTCATGAAATCTTTGCCCATTCGTGTGTCCAGAATGGTATTTCTTAGGTTATCTTCAAGGGTTTTTATAGTTTTGGGTTGTACATTTAAGTCTTTAATCCATCTTGAGTTAATTTTTGTATATGGTGTAAGGAAGGGGTCCAGTTTCAATCTTCTGCCTATGGCTAGCCAGTTATCCCAGCAGCATTTATTGAGTAGGGAGTCCTTTCTCCATTGCTTGTTTTTGTCAGCTTTTGTAAAATTAATTTTTGTGGAAGATCAATTAGTTGTTGGTGTGTGGCCTTATTTCAAGTCTCTTTATTGTGTTCTGTTGGTCTCTTTGTCTGTTTTTGTACCAGTACTGTATTAGTCCATTTTCATGCTTCTGATAAAGACATACCTGACACTGGGCAATTTACAAAAGAAAGAGGTCTATTGGACTCACAGTTTCATTTGACTGGGGAGTTCTCACAATCATGGTGGAAGGTGAAAGGCATATCTCACATGGTAACAGACAAGAGAAGAGAACTTGTTCGGGAAAACTCCCCTTTTTAAAACCATCAGATTGCATGAGACTCATTCACTATCATGAGAACAGCACAGGAAAGACCCATCCCCATAATTCAATCACCTCTCACTGGGTTCCTCCCATGACATATAAGAATTGTGGGAGTTATTCAAGATGAGATTTAGCCGGGGACACAGCCAAACCATATCAAGTATCATGCTGTTTTGGTTACTGTAGCCCTGTAGTACAGTTTGATGTTGGGTAGCATGTTGCCTTCAGCTTTATTCTTTTTGCTTATGATTGTTCTTTTTTTGATTCCATATGAATTTTAAAATAGTTTTTTTTTCTAGTTCTCTGAAGAATGTCCTTGGTAGTCTAATAGGAATAGCATTGAATCTATAAATTGCTTTGGGCAGAATGGCCATTTTAACAATATTGATTCTTTCTATCCATGAGCATGAAATGTTTTCCATTTCTTTGTATCATCTCTGATTTCTTTGAGCAGTGTTTTGTAGTTCTTCTTGTAGAGATTTCTTACCTCCCTGGTTAGTTGTATTCCTAGGTATTTTATTCTTGGCGTGGTAATTGTAAATGGGATTACATTCCTGATTTGGCTCTCAGCTTGAGTTTTCTTGGTGTATAGGAATGCTAGTGAAAATAGTTGTTGTTGTTGTTTTTTAACAGGAAAAAAATAAATAAAAATAAAAGGAATTCTGAGAAGTAGGGGTATCCAAAATGAATTACTTTAGCTCATTAACATCCAACTCTTCCTTGAGATTTCAAATATGTTTGGACAAGTAAAGAGTTTTCTCATTGATGAATTCTTGCTTAACAACCTTATAGAAATCTTTGGGAGAAAACTGGAAGGAAAACCTTGGGAAACTGAGTACAGTCAGTCAGATAAATGAATGATCCTAGAATGGCAGGAAGAAACAGGGGAGAATGAAGGAGAAAAAGAGAGCCAGGAATTACTACTTATGAGTACCTACTATTTGCTAGATTCCCTTAGCACACACATGAAACATTTAGTACCAGCTACAAAGGAGGTGCTCAATGCGTAACTATTTTATTAGTTGTATTATTTCTGCTTCTATTACAACTTCATGAGTTAGATATTTGTAAACTCTATAATCCATTCCACAAATTAAGGCTATGGATGCATTCACATCTCCTTACTTTTCTTATGTGCCTTATTATTAAGAAGACCAGTATCCCCCTTGAAATCCTCCCCTTCTCTTGAATTGCCCTTTACCACAGGGACAAGAAGGGACAGTGAGACTGGCTTTCCCAGAATGGCATTGTTTCTATGTAGAGCAGTGTTTTGTTTTGTTTTGTTTTCTGGGAATGAGTGAAAATTATGAATGCAGGTCGCTCTAAAAATACATATATTCGTATAGGAGAAAAATAATTTGCATCATTTCAAGAAGTCTACTTTGGCCTTCAACCTAGAAACAGCTGATCTGGGGATAGTGACAGCAATTATACATCTGGTACCCAGTGGCAGTGGGCTCCAATGATGTAGATGACAACTTTACTCACAATATAAGACTTCTCATTTTTTCTACCTCTCTCCCCTCTGAGGATGGACCCTGAAAAGGTCAGAAAGCAGAGCAAGCATGTTGAGGGAGGAAATATCCAAATGTAAGAAAGAGAGAGGTACCACTCCTACCTGGGGCAGAGGAGACGATTTGATCACAGGTGAAGCACAGTTTTGATAACTTTGTTTGGGACTACGTATCCTAATATCATATTTGAAACCTGTTTGGGACTTAAAGTGACCAAACCATTTTTAAAAAATGGAGTTCTTTCAGAAAAAGAGTTATAAGTCAGGGAATTATTGCTCCACTAAATAAGTTTTAAAGGCCAACAGAAGACAATAATACATCTGCATTTTAGCATATATTATTTTGTATACTCATAATAAACCAATGAGATAGGCACCATACTGTCTCTAATTTATGAATCAGCAAACTGAATCACAGAGGGGTGAAACCACATGCCTGAGGGCACATAGCTCATAAGTCTTATTTTATACCTAAGCAGTTTGAATGCAGAGCTGGTTTCCTTAACCTCTAGTATCTTAATAACTTGGATTAATTTTCCTTCCTGAGAAATCTGCCTCTGTTCTGGAAAGCTGATTGGTACTACTGCCTACATCACTGAGGCATGTTCCACATAGAAGACTGAATTCCACATAGAAGAGTGGACTGGATGAGAATACCCACAGAATGGGCTGCCTAGACATTTTTTTATGAGATCATTATCCCAGTTAGGCTCTTGGGCCTCACTGTGTCTCCACAGAAAAACACATTAGATCCAAATGGAATGATTGTCTTTTGGCCATTGTCTATTTATAGGACAAGCAATGTCCTATAAAACATTATATGGCTTCTCGGAATGTTGGCAGAAACTTAGCTAAACCAATAATGATAATGCTATACCTAGACATGTATGGCTACTTTGAATATTTGACTTATTTAGAGAGAAATATCTTGATAAAAATTTTATTCCTTGAAAGTCAAGCCGTATAAACATTCTGAAAAATTTAGGCCATTCTGAGACATTTGAGTTTATTAGTTGACTTTGAAGTACGGGATTTCATATACCATATATTATATGCTTACTTAAATGTGCAAAACCCGAGCAATTTTCTTTAGACTCTCAGGATAATTATCTCCTATTTTTCTTTGGCATCAACCAAAATTCCTAAACAGTAGGCAAAACCTCATTCGATGTCGTGTTGTGTTTTTCCTTGTTCAAATTCCTGGCTAGGCTGTGAGCCCTATGAGAGTAAGGACCCAGTCACTCTTGTTCCTGTCTGCATCATGAATGTTTAGGGGAGTAGCTAGCACAGGGTAGGGGCTCAGCAAATATTTTTGAATGAATAAACAAAGAAACTAGAATAAAGGTTACTGTGCTGTGATGGTTAATTTTATGTGTCAGCTTGTCTAGGTTACAGTCCCCAGATGTTTGGTTAAATATCAGTCTAGATGTTGCTGTGAAGACATTTTTTAAAGATGAAATTAACATTTAGATTAGTAGATGGAGTAAAGCTGTTTACCTGCTATAATGTGGGTGGGCCTCATCCAGTCTAATGAAGGCCTTAAGAGAAAAGGCTGAAGTGCCCCCTAGAAAGAAGAAATTCTGCCTTCAGACTGCTTTTGGACCCAGTTTGCAACAACAACTCTTTTGTGGGTCTCCAGCCTGCTAGCATGCTCTGCAAATTTGAACTTGCTAGCTCCCATAATTATGTGAGTCAATTTCTTAAAATTATCTATCTATCCGGTGAGTCAATTCCTTAAAATTACCTAGCTAGCTAGCTAGCTATCTGGTGAGTCAATTTCTTAAAATTACCTATGTATGTATGTATGTATGTATGTATCTATCTATCTATCTACCTATTTATCTATCTATCTATCTATCTATCAATCATCTATCCATCCATCCATCCATGGACATGACTAGATGTACATACAATTGGTTCTGTTTCTCTGGGGACCCTAATACATATGAATTTTATTCTTATTAATTTCTAGGATAAAATAAAATATTAAAAGGTCTACCTAATGTCATTCAAGAGGATGGCTTTTAACTTTCCAGTAGATATGGCTTCAGTGCTTCCAATTCAGCTGGAGTTGTTTGCATGGAATCAGAATTCATGCTATCTGTTCATAATGTTCTTATTTTTTTGCCTAGACTGTAAATACTAGCTTCCTGAGTTGTGAAAGGAAGAGTTAAATGAGCATTCTTACCTCTTGTGAGCTTCTTCTAGCAGCCAAACCACCAACTTGTAGTTCCAGATTATAGATCCAATCTGTTCCATATGAATGATAACTTTGGCTGCATTGCCATGTTCTCAAGCCAATCTTTCAATCATTTTGTTCTCTAATCCAGTTTGTACAGCTATACCCGGCTAACTCACCTTCTGATTTCCATATCAGCAGCCAATTATGTGGATTGTTCCACTGTAGCCAAAAGATTTGAGTCACTTTATAGCATTAAAGGTAAGTGAAACCAAATCAACTCACAATCAAGGCTTATTGGTTAAATTTCAACATTTGAAAAACTGTGCGTTTTTTTTTTTTTTTGGACACAGAACCTGTTTTACAGATAGAAACAAGGCAATGACCAAACACAGAAGACGGTGTGAATTAATAATTTTTTTCATAAAAGCTAAGTTGTCTAAGAAATGTTTCTAAATTGAGAGCTTAAAATAGAAAATAATTCTTCAACTCAATGGAAGAATTGAAAATGGTACCAAATGCTTGTCATTTTCACTAAATAAGAACCAGCAGATTAGATTAAGGAGACCATACAAATGTTGAGGCTTCATGGATATTAAAAAAAGCCTTAAGAGAAATGGCCGTAAAACATAATTTTGAACTCATATCAGATGGGGACACTGGACAGGTTATAGAGATCCAGCATGCATTTGGGCATCAGTTTGTTGGGATTGAATGGTGATGAGTAAACCACCAGAACAACGAGATAGAAGGGAAGATTAAGAGACTAGGGGATGACAGCTTATAGCATTATCAACAAGAGACTGGAAAGTGATTTAAATGTCAGAGATATTGTATATCTCCATTTGCTGGTAATCTAATTGGCTATACCATACATGCACATTCGTTAGAACTTTGTACTTAATATTTCTAATTGCTCCATCTGACAACATATTATCTAAAACAGCAACATAGAGCTTCCCCTCCAAATTCACCTGTTATACCCAAAGAAGCCATTTGTCAAGGTGTTGCTAGTCGCACATGTCCCCTTACTTGAAAATTAACCTGTCTATGTATTTTGGTTAGTATTTTATGCAGCATCCCTTCCAGGTTCTCTGCTGTAAATAGGATGCTCTTCTCTCACTGACAAATCCTGATAAGCTTTCTCCTTCTCAAATAATTTCATGGCATACATAAAAGTTTCTATATTTCACATGGTTTGGGAATTTATACCCTTTATACTATCTCAGCATAACTAGTCAACGAGTAATGCTCAAAGCCTAGGATGCTCCAGAGGTGTCACCAGGCCACCTGCAAAGAGAAATGAGGTTGTTTGGGTCTCTACCTTTTGTTTCAACCAGAGAACTTGGTTTTAAGCTTGTTATGCTTTGATGACTAATTTTAGAGTTTGTTTCAAGAAGGCTCCCACTGCTCACAAGAGAAAAAAAAAATGGAAAACTGATGTTCTAGGCTATTTTCTTTCTCCAATTCTGATCTTAACATAGGGAATAATATACCCTTAACATAGGGAATAATATAAAGTTCTGCATACAAATTCAAGGGAACAATATAGTTTTCAAAGAGGAAACATAGCCAATTTACAATTTTATTTGTGTAATACTTGCACATTTTATAAGTCTGTTTCATGACACTGAATACGAATACTCAATAAATAAGGGTCTTCTCAGTTAAATATTTATCTTCAAAGCTGGGTGAAGGTATGTTCATTTCTGCTTCATTATCTGTCTGTCAGTTGTTTGAAGAATTGTTATCTTTGTATAAATCCTTTCTCTCCATGCTCTCCAATGTCCTTGTTATATTGCAAATGAGTGTCGTGTGACAAGGCAGTGTGTGAGTGAAGGAAAAAAATCTCATTGGGATTTGATGTGTAATATAACCTTATTTTTTTTATGATTCTCTCAAAAGTAACACCTGTGGTAGGCAGGATAATGCCCCGCTGTCTGAATAATGGTAGGCAGAATAACAGCCCCTCAGAGATGTATACATTTTAATCCTTGGAATCTGTGAATATGTTACCTTACTTGGCCAAAGGACTCTGCAAATGTGATTAAGAATCTTCAGGTGGAGCAATTATCCTGTTATCTTAAATCATCTGAGCGGGCCCAGTGTAATTACAAAGGTCTTTATAAGGGGAAGCTAGAAGATTAGAGTGAAAGGAAGATTTGTAAGTGGATGTTGCTGGCTTTAAAAATGGAAGGAGGGCGCATGACCCCAGGAATACAGGCAGCCTCCAGAAACTGGAAGCGGCAAAGACACAGATACACCCCTAGAGCCTCCAGAGAGGAATGGAGCCCTGCAGACACCTTCATCTTAGCCCATTCAGACTGATTTGGACTTCTGACCTCCAGAATTGTAAGATAATAAATTTGACTTATTTTAACTCACTCATTATCTGGCAATTTCTTATAGCAGCAATGGAAAATAATACAATACCCGTCGGAACTGCAAAAACTGGATGGGGGGATAGCATTTAGCATTGGCAAAAATGTGAAGAGATGGGAAGCTTATGTGCTGCCTGTGAAAGTATAACCTGGTACACCCATTCTAAAAAGCAGTTTGGAAGCTGAGATGGTTTTGTTGTGTTCCCGCCCAAATCTCATCTTGAATTCCCATGTGTTGTGAGAGGGACCCAGTGAGTGGTGATTGAATTATGGGGGCAGGTCTTTCCCATGCTGTTCTTGTGATAGCAAATAAGTCTCATGAGTTCTAATGGTTTTAAAAACAGGAGTTTCCAGCTGGGTGCAGTGGCTCATGCCTCTAATCCCTGAACTTTGCAAGGCCGAAGCAGGTGGATCACCTGAAGCCAGGAGTTTGAGACCAGCCTGGCCATCATGATGAAACCCTATCTCTACTAAAAATATAAAAATTAGCCAGGTGTGGTGGCAGGTGCCTGCAATCTCAGCTACTCGGGAGGCTGAGGCATGAGAATCACTTGAATCTGGGAGATGGAGGTTGCAGTGAGCCAAGATTGTGCCACTGCACTCCAGCCTGGGTGAAAGTGAGACTCCATCTCAAAAAACAAAACAAACCCAGGAGTTTCCCTGCACAAGCTCTCTCTCTCTCTGCCTGCTGCCATCCATGTAAGCTGAGATTTGTTCCTCCTTGCCTTCCCCCATGATTCTGAGGCCTTGCCAGTCAGGTGAAACTTTAAGTCCATTAAACCTCTTTTTCTTCCCAGTCTCAGGTATGTCTTTAGCAGTAGTGTGAAAATGGACTAACACACTGGTGCTTAGTGAGATTAAATATGCATTTGTTCTATGTTCTAGATTTTCTTCTCTTGTATACATATCCCAGAGAAATATACTCATATAGTTCCATAATAATAGTCATGTTCAAGGATTTTTATAGAGCAGGATTTATGCTAGTGGGACGTTGAAGAAAACCTAGGTGTTTATCTCTAAGGTAAGAAATAATTAAACTGGTAAAATACTGTGCATCTGTTAGAAATGGTGAGCCACATCTATATATCTATATAGTTAGATCTTCTAAACAAATGTTAAATGAAAAAGGTAAAAAACATATTTGTTTCTCAGGCTACTTGTATAACACAAAAAACAGCATTGCTTTATTTATTCAACTGTTGATTTGTATCAGTATGGACTTACAGATATTTATTTTACCCTATGGGTTACAATCTATTACTTTTGTTATTTATTTCTTGTTCAAATTGTTCTATTTTTGACCATTAAAAACTCTTCCAAACTGGCTCCTGTGGCATATTTATCTTTAACTGAATTAAATTACTTATATCTTTAGCATAATCTTTTCAGTATATTTACTCACAATTTGGTTGTATTACAAAAAGATAAAAAAGAGGAAGAAGTAAAACAAAGCATTTGGCTTAGTCTTAGCATGGTTTTGGAGAAGTAACAGTGTCTGGTGTTCTATACCACTGTAGGACGACTACAGTCAACAACAAAATGTAGTTTCAAGTAGCTGGAAGGAGGATAGCGAATGTTCCCAATACAAAGAAATAATAAAAATTCGAGATGATAGATATGCTAATTACCCTGATCTCATCACTATACATTAATACATTGAAACATCACTATATGCCTCATGAATATGTACAATTATTATTTTTCGTGAAAAAATAAAATTATACCTCAAAACAATAAAAATAAATTTTTAAAGATAATCAATTGAAATCAAATGCTTAATCATGATAATATTACATCTCCCTCCTCGTGTATTAAGTTTGGTCTTTAATACCTTGAGGACTTTTAACACATTAAAGGCTCATCTGTGGTTCTCGGTGAAACAGTGACAGACATCCCTATGGAAGACAGAAGAAGGCACGTTATGGTGACCAAGGGCTTGCTTAGAAGCACAGGTGAGCCCAACCCCTGATTCCCAGAAATAACTCTCTGTATGTGTGTGTGCACACTGGGCATGAACATGCAGCCATGTAAGAATGGCTAAGGTGAAGGATGAAGGGTGAAAGTAGCTAAAGCTGACCAATCAGGAAAGGAACAACATTAAGCAAATGTTACCAGTGTCTCACATAGCTGACATAGGCTGACTCGAAACATAATGAAAGGACTGCGCTAGAAGATAACCAACTTAGGGGTATAGAAATACTCTTTTGACTCACTCCCTCCACCCTCATTGCTCATTTCCTGGTTTTTGAGCCCTCCCTCCTCTCTGAGCACTCTTTTCTCTGGGTTTCCAGGATACCACACATTCCATGCCTTGCCCCTGCTCCCCTGACTATTTGTTTTCAGCTTCTTTTGCTGGCTCCTTTGCTCAGCTTCTAAATGGTAGAGTGTTCGAGGACTCAGTCCTTGCACCTCATCTCTTCTTTGTCTACATTCCCTTTGTTGGTGATTTTGTTCCATCTCAGGGTTTTAAATTTCACCTATACACTTATAATTCCCAAATTCATATTCCCAACCCAGGCCATTTCCCTGAACTCTACAATTGTATATCAAATTCCCTACTCAATATATTCTTTTGGATATCTAAGAGGCATATAAAAATTGACAAGTCAGAACTAAACTGCTCTCTTTCCCCTCCCCACACCGTTCTCTCCTACGCCTAAGTCCTTTCCATCTCAGGAACTGTCAATGCCATTGCTTAAGTCGAAATCTTTTGAAGTATCCATGACTCTCCTCTTTTCTCAAATCCCAGAAACAATCTACCAGCAAGACTCCTAAATTACAAATTAAAAATATATCCTGAATCTTTTCATTTCTTATCACTTCAATCTCACCACCTACCTGAATTATTAAAATAGAATCCTAATTAGTGTCTTTGTTTCTCCCTTCATACCCCTGGAGAATGCCCTCCTCTACAAAGTCATATTTTATGCCTAAAGCAGGTCATATTCACTCTCATGCTCAAAATGCTCTCAAGGTTCCTACAGTAAATGCCTATCCTTACAATGGCCCAAAGGCCTACTACACACTGTGTGCCTATCCGCTGCCCTTTACTTCTTGGATCTCTTTCCTCCTAGTCTCCAGCTTAGACTGACTTTGCTTCTTTCTTGACCCTACTAAGGGTATTCATCCCTCCAGAATTTTGCTCTTGCCATTTCCTCTGCCTAGATACCATTTCTTGAGATGAGTACTACTTCCTCCTCTCTTTCAGATTTTTGTTTATGTACCAACTACTCAGGGATGTCTTCCACCATAATTAATTTGCAGCTACTTTTCACACCAGGAATTCACTCTCTTCTTCTCTTCTTTATTATCTTTCGTAACATTTATGACTATCTAACACACTATGTATTTTACTTTTCTGTTAATTTTCTGTCTCCCCTCACCAGAAAGTTAGGGATGTTTGTCTATTTAGTCTACTATTGTTTCTATTGCACCTGGAACACTGACTGTTACATTGTACCTCTCCATTGTAGAGCAGGTCAATGTTTGTGGAGGCTGAATGCATGTTAAAATGCCACTCTGTGGAAGGGGTTTTCCTCTCCCTGCACTGGTATTAGCCTGTGGCCAAGGAGGGAGATATGGGCTTAATGGCCAATAAACCCACTAGGCAGGGTCCAGAATAAGGTAAGAAATTGTCAGAAAGAGGAAGCAGGCAAGCACCAAAGAAAACCCTTGCCTGCTCTTCCCACTGTTTATGCAGACAATGCATTCCAGACGCTACTGTGATGGTCTGCAAGTGATTTCCAACAGAGCTTTATTTCAGCTAAGTAGCCAAGGGTAATCTGAATAAAAGGAATAAGGCAAGTTATTCACTTTCTAATTGCTACTTGCACAACTTTTTCCTAATTGCATTTTCCATAGACAATTTGTGCCAAAATGAACATTCCACTAATGATGCTGGCAAGACAGTTTGTCAAACACTGACACCTAGTGAATGTTACTATACAGACCTTGTTCTGGGCTCTGTTTTAGGTCCAAGAAATTCCACAGACATTCAATTTAGGAGGCAGTCAAATCTCATTCACCTACTTTTAGTATTAGCCTTGGCAAAGTTTGACTCCAAAGTGGCGCTCCCTCTCATTACTGGGCCCCTGCACATGAGTGAGTGTATGCCCTTGGAATGCTGGCAAAATTTTTAATCTAAGAAAAACAACCAGGAGAGAAAAACTCCTGAAAAATTACCCGAGAGCATCTTAAGTCAAATATAAATTTTTAATTTTCATTTACTGCCCTCGTGTGTGATCAGCACTGAACTCCACTTCTTCGATGACACAGGAGAGCTCAGTCTTCAGCCCAGGGGTCCTGAGTTGAGCTGTTGGGCTTGCTCTGAGATGAGTGTCTTAAAGTCTGAGAACTGACACTCCACACGTCCTCTATGCCAACTGGTATGATTTAATTGAGGAATTTTAGACCCATAGAGAGACAGGAACTTTTGCAAGATGTGATGGAATCTAAATGGAACTTGGAATCACACAAAATTGGGAACAAAGGAGAGTTCCATCAGAGAGTGGCACTGCACTTCTTTACTAAACTCCTCTGCAATTAATTTTACCGTGCTATTAAAAGGAGAGATAGCCCTGGCCTGTGGTTTTGAGGAGTAGTAAATGAGATGTGCCTGGAAAGAGCTTCATATATTACAGTGCCCTGTATTTTTCTTCCTGCTCACTTGGGATCACATAGTAGTGGGCTGGGCCAGGCTTAAAACATACTTCTGTCTTTGAGTTCAGTGTTTTATTCCTATCACCTTACCTTTGTTGCAAGTGGAGAAACTACAGGGCAGAAAGGGTGTGCACCCACATCTTCGCCCCTTCTACAGGACCCATAAAATCCACACTGATACTGCCTAGAGAATGGAGAATGATCACTTTGTAAAAGAGATTTCTGGGATCTCTGCAAAGGTCCCAGTCCTTTGTTCTGCTTTCTTGTTTGGAGTGAGCTCTCACACTTGCCTTTCTGAGACTGAGAGGCAGTTTATCATCCAGAATGAAAGATAGGAATGGAACCAGATTGTTTAGGTTCAGATACTAGCTCCACCTCTCATTACTTTCATGGCCTCAGTCAAGTTATTTCAGCTCACTCTGCCTTTGTGACCCCATCTGTAAAATGGAGATAAAAGCAATACTTACCCTATTGGGATGTATAGATATGTGTAGAGAAAACACTTAGCTAATAATACTATATTATAAGGAAGATCAGTGTATGGGTAGGGCATGTAATGTTACCTAGAGAAGACAGGCATCATGGAATACCAGCACTAGACTTGTTTGTTTATGTGGATTTGTCTTGGTTTGGCAGACTTTAGATGAGAATATTGTCCATCTTCACAAAGTCTAGAAGTCCCATCTTATTCTTGGGTATAAAGCAGCAACCCTGTATGGACTGCTAAGAGAGACTGACACTTGGCTCTTGCTCCTCCCTCCCCTGCCCTCTCCTCCTGTCATCTCCACTTCTCTTCCATTCTCTCTTCCTCATTTTCCTTTGTCCTCTTCTTTTTCCTTGCTCTTTCCCTCCCTGTCTCTCCGTCTGTTCCTTCCTTTCTCAATCTCCAACCTTCCTGCCTTTCATTATCTAATAAAAAGCTGGATTGTTTTTTCCTTGGCATCCTACTCATCTTCATTTCCCCATTCCTTGTCCTCACTGCCCCTACTGTTCCCTGCAATCTCTCAGCATTTACAGGAAATAGCACAACTATGTGTGTGTGAGTGTACGCGTGTTCTGTCATTTCTGTGGTGACATCAAATTAGAAATGCTTGCCAAAGCAAAGCCCTGCCTTCTTTATTCAAAATTTGTCCCAGGTGACAGAAAAGTCCACAGTGATTGTGTGGGCATCCTCACAGTTACCATAAAATCGAAAACTTGATCTTTGTTCAAGTGACATAAAATCTGGAGAACCTAGAGAGACAAAAGCAAAAAGTTCCTTGGGTCTTTGCTAAAATGACACTCTTGTGCTTTCTTCATTACTGATTCACAGCTCACAGCGGACAGCTTTCTTAGCATGTTACTCACATCTTTATGTAAATCCACCAGTAACATTTTAAGTTCCATAAGCAAAATTCTTATTATATTATTAGCTACTGAGGCTCTTCTAGGTGCCCTTAGAGTGTTTCCTAACTCTGAACCCTAGGCCATTTTCCTTATCATCGTTTGTTACTGGGAAGTATGTTAGCCATGCAAAAAGTTAGAAAGGTAATATGTACATACCACCTGTCAAAAAACATGACAGATACAGCCTCTTGCCTTATTGTCAATTAATAAGGCTATGGTGACTTTTGTTTACTTATATGTGTGGCTTTTTAAAAAACTTTTAACCTTCAGGGATGTGCTTTAAGTCTATTTCTAGAATAGATAGGTCTTCAATTTAGCTTAATCACATAGGTTTGGTTTTTCTACGATCACATTTTGTGCTTTCCACTTATCTTGATATTTTTATACTTAACATTTTCTCCATTTAGAATCTTGTTAGAATTGATCAATATTTTCTTATTCTTTACTACTTTTTATTGGTTTAGAAGCTAAATATTTTAGTTTTCTTTTTTGTATTTATTTTTAAATTTTCACTTACATATAATTGAGAAAGTCAAAAGCGAATCAATAACTTTATACTTTCTGAACAGTATCTTAGAACAGTATTTCAACTTTGAAGTTCGTCCACGTTAAGTTAGTTCCTGAACCAATTTATCTGTTAGTCTTATAGTTTTTATAATAATTACTTATATACATAAAACCACAAATTTGTCAGTTCTTTTGCTCATCATTACTTCTTCCTTAGCTTTTCCTTTCTAGGAGAATTTAGAAATTTTCAGGTGAAGATCTTTTGGTGAAAAACATTCTCAATATTGTTTTTTTTTTTAAATATATCTTAATTGTATCCTGCTTCTTGAAATGTAGTTTTAAAAATTTTGGTATAAAATCTAGTTTGACAGTTATTTTTCTTTAGCACTTTGGGTAATTATTCCTCTTACTTCTATTCCCAACCTTTTTTTTTTTTTTTTAATTTTAGACTATCTGTCTTTTTCTTTATGGCTGTTATTAAGATTTTATATCTGTAGAATATTCTGGTTTAATTATCGTGTGTTTAGGCATGGATTTGTTCATATTTACCTCACTTGTGATTTAGTGTATTTTGTGAGTCTGATGATCCACGTCTTACATTACTCCAACAAATCCTTAGCCATTATTTGCCAATATTGCTTTTCATTTATCACCTGTGCTTCTTCTTAAGACTCAGACAAAAGGTATATTGGCCTTTCTCATTTTTCCCCCATGTCTTTTAATTACTTTTTAAAATGTTTTCCACATTTTATTTTATATATTCTGCATTATCTGTTACTTTAGAATTATAATTGATTTTATTGTATCTGTTCTCTGTTGTGTCTAATATTGTATATTAACAACTCCTTTGATTACTTAATTTTAGTGACATTACTTTCTTCTTTATTTTGTAGAAATTCTATTAAAGTTTTTTCAAATCAGCCTGATACATATTGAAGGTATCACATTTTTTCTTTTATTTTCATTTATTTAAACAGCATTAACACTTTAATGTTACTATTTATTGATGAATCTGCAATCTACTTTGAAGTGTGTGTTATTTCTTATATTTAATGGCTTGACCATGACACTTTACATACCCCATGTCTTATCATTTGGGACTATTTTGCTTATGTTAGAAAGAAGGGAGAACTTTATTTAAGGAAACTTCATAGGGAATGAATTAAGGGTGTGAGTCCCTGGAGTTATTTTATGCTTTCTTCTGCCACGAGCATTCCTAGACTGGATGGCCTGAACTTTCATGCTATTATGCTAGCTTCTATATTCCCAGACCTTACAAGAGTATGCATTTGATGGAAAATATGCTTAAGAGCACACTTCTGGTTACAAATTCTTAGAGGAGATCTTTTCACTTAGAGACTAGGCCAGAAAGGACAAGCTTTCTCTGCTCATCTCCATAAACTAGTAGATGATTTTTGTCCTTAGACTTCTTCACAAAGGATGTAGCTCTTTGATTGTCATGGCTTTACCCAGGCATTTTAGTCAGTTCCTCATTTTGTATAATCTCAACATTTGTCTCTTATGCCCCAATGACAGTTAAAAACCTAAAACCCTTCCATAGTTTGCCACCTTGGCTTTTGCCTCCTTTATATTTCTTCTTAGGGAGTTCCCTTATTTTCCTGAGTGCTCAGATATGGATTTAAATGTATATTTGTTACATGTTTTCATTAGGATGACCATTACCCAAAATCACAAATAATAGGTGTTGGTAAAGATGTGCAGAAATTGGAATCCTTGGGCATTGGTGGTCAGTATGTCAAATGCTGTGGCCACTACAGAAAACAGTATGGAAGTTCGTAAAAAATTAAACATGAATTTGCTGTATGATCCAGAAATTCCACCTCTGGGTATATGGTATAGTTTGCAGTTTGTTTCCTCCAAATCTCATCTTGAAATGTAATCCCCCATGTTGGGGATGGGGCCTGGTGTGAGCCATTTGGGTCATGGGGGCAGATGCCTCAGGAATTACTTCATGGTGGTAATGAATGAGTTCTTGCTCTGTGAGTTCATGTGAGATCTGGTTGTTTAAAAGAGCCTGGCACCTCCTCCCTCACTCTCTTGTTCTAGCTCTTGCTATGCGATACATCGGCTTCCCCCTTTGCCTTCTGCCATGACTGGAAACTTCCTGAGGCATCACCAGGAGCAGATGCAGTCACCATGCTGCTTATACAGCCTGAAAAACCATGAGCCAAAATTAACTTCTTTTCTTTACAAATTATCCAGCCTCAGGTTCTTTCTTTATAGCAATGAAAGTACACATTATCATAGTATATACCCAAAAGAATTGAAAACAGGGATTTGAGTAGATATTTGTTCGTAAATGTTTATAGAAGCATTATTCACAATAGCCAAAAGGTGAAAACAATCCAAGTGTCCATCAGTGGATGAATGGATAGACAAAAGGTGACATGTACATACATTGGAATATTATCCATCCTTTAAAAGGAAGGACATTATGACACATGCTCTAACATAGATGAACCTTCAAAACATGCTAAGTGAAATAAGCCAGTCACAAAAGAACAAATGGTTTCAATTATGTGAAGTGTTAGAGTAATTCAGTTCATAGAGACAGAAAGTTGAATGGTGTTGTCAGGGGGTAGGGAGGAGAAAGAGATGGAAGCTTTTGTTTATTGGGTGTGAAGTTTCTGCTTTGGAAGCTGGAAAAGTTCTGGAGCTGAATGGTGGTCATGGTTTCATGTTAATATGAATGTATTTAATACCACTGAACTGCACACTTAAGAATGGTTAATTTTATGTTATGTACATGTTACTACAATTAAAAAAAAATTTTTATTACATTTTACCCAGCATAATTAGGTTTTATAATATCAGAATGTTTTCCAGGTTATTTGAACTGCATTTTTTTTCCAAAACAGGCATTTCTTTAATTATTTTACCCTTAGGGCTTTTACGCTTTTATGCTACTCCAATGGGTTGCTTAGATAAGTAAGTAAGAGAGCAGAGAAAATGAAACTGGAGGCTTTGTTATTACATAGAGAATTCTTGCTTTCATTTAGTCTTGTTATTGGTAGAGTAGTTGTACAAATATAACAGGATTACAGAGATTTCAAGGCTCCAAGATGGGAAGCAGAGTAGAGCCTGAATGCATAAGAAATGGAACTGGCATTAAGGCAGCCACATGTTCCCTCACTCTGTCTCTCTTCTTCACATGGGATTTTTAATTCTAACAATTATCCCATTATCTTCACTTTTTCATTCACTTCAGTTTGTTGTAAATCATTTTAATTGACCAGGTCCTATTTGCCTGATGAAAATTCATTATGTAATATTTTGGCATCTGCCTTTCCTAATAGTTGCTGCAGGATCTTGGCTTCCCAATTTCAAGCTTCTGAAAGGAGTTTGATTTGCTGATGATTTTGGGTCTAATCATCTGGGCTAGATATGTTCATTAAAAATAAACACATAAGAATATTTCACTTCCCTGGCATCACAATGTGAAAACTCAATGTCCCCACTTCCCAGTGAAACTGGTGAAAAAAAATTTTTTTAAACCTCAACCATTTTAATTAAGCTTTTGGAAATGATCCCAAAGGCATATAGCAAATGAAGACACAGTTATTCAAGAAAGCCTGCTACACCTTGGTGAAAACAGTGAGAGTGTTTCATTTGAATGACAACTTGCTTCTTCCTTCTCACTATCCCAGCTTCGCATGATGGAACCGCACTCCAGATGGCCACTGCCAAGAACACAGGGCTTTCTGTTCCCCTACCTCCCAAACAGAAGTCTATGCTATCTTCCAAGGAGGGGAAGAATATCAGCATTTCTCTTACTGCTCCCAGATACAAGTTGCAGACGCTAAGTTTTAGGCAAGTATAGCCAAGGGTTGGGGGCTCTTTTTTTTTTCCAACTAGCTTCCACTTATGAGACATAAGGCTTACCTGGGACAGTAGCAAACACTGGAGCCCTCTCATCCCTGTCCTGGCTCATAATGTAGAGGTTCTAAGCCAGAAGGGGCAAGCTGAGACCTGAGCCTACTGTACTCAATCTCTACCTCCCTGCTAAATGCCAGATCCTAAAGCAGGAGTGTCACTCAAAACAAGTTGTCACTTTCTCTCCCCTGAGCTTCAGAGAGGATAAGAGATTTTGCTCAGGGAGAAAGACAGGTCATAAAACCCTCTCCCTAAAGGAACTGACTTCATTGCCACGGAATGTGAGAAAGTTCAAGCCGAAGTATACTCTACAAAGTAATGGATGTTGTGGTAAAAAGCGATTAAGAGGAGACTGAACAATATATTAGGAATGTAAACTAAAACATAGACCAGCTAGTTTACCAGAGAAAATTAGTGAAAGTTAAGAAGAGTTAAGACAGTTAAGAGTTGACTTGAGGTTGGAACAAATCTGAAACACTTACCTCAAAAACTATCCCTACAAAGAATTCTGAATTAGACCATCCACTGAACAATTTATACCACAGGGCATTGTTGAAAACAATAGAGCAATAAACTGTAATTAATAGTGATTGTGACTAGAGAAAGACATGGTCAAAGAAAGCCCTGCCAAACCACTGTCATCCCAGAGTGACTACGCCTTCCCAAGGCTGCTCACTTTAGGAGCAACGCTAGAGGTTTCACTGTGGCAATGCAGGGGATAGACTTCACTAAATGAATCCAGCCAATCACTAAACAAATAGGCATAACAGCAATAGTAAGGCCCAGATACAGTGGTGGGGCGGTGCTGGAGAACCAGCACCTAGACTTGCTATAATGTATTACTGAGATGTCTTGTTTCCAACGAAAAATTCACAAGACATACCCCACCTCAAAAAAAGAGAGGGAAGTCTGACCTATACATGGGGAAAAAACAGCAGACAACAAGGCTGTCTGTGAGAGCAACCAGATGTTGGATTTAATGAAAATCTCAAGTAGCCACTATAAATATGTTTAAGAAACCAAAGGCAACCATGCTTAAAGAAGCAAAGGAAGATATGTTGATAAGGTCTCAAAATAGAGAATACCAATTATAGAAATTATGAAAAAGAAACAAATGGAAATTCTGGAGTTGAGAAGTAAAATAATTCCAGAGTCTCATAAAATAAAAAAACGCACTGAAGAGATTCAACAGTAGAATTGAATGAGTGAATAAAGAATAAAGAATGAGTGAACTTGAATTAGATCACTAGAAAATATGCAACCTGAAGAACAGAGAGGAAAAAACATGAAAACAACAACAACAACAACAACATCAGAAAAATGTGAGACACTTCTGGTGCACTAACATATGCAAAATGAAAGTACCAGAAGACAGAATTGAGCAGAAGAAATAATGGCTGAAAATGCCTTAAATTTGACAAAAAAGGTGAACCTATTCATCCAAGAAGCTCAATGAACTCTAATTTTCTCATCTAAGAGAGAATGTCTTATGGGCACAAACAAGGTGCTCTCCATCAGCTGTTATAAGGAAGTTTAGAAAAGGCAAACAACAATCCAAATCTTTGGTAGAATTACTAAGAAATGAACTCAATTTTGTGTTAGTTAATAAAAATTTATTAAATCACAACAACAAAAATTTTTCATTAACGAGAATCCTGAAGTTTTACGAGACCCTAAAGTGCCTTCAAACTAAAACAAAGATTAAAAATAATTAGTGATAATTTAGTAAAGTATGTTTTATTTTGTTTTAGTTCCACCTACTATAAATATTATAATTTACTATTGTATCAGTTTTGTTGACTTAAATTTTGATTAATATGAAATATTAACTCATGTCGTGTAATAGAGCACATCATTTACAAGCAGTTTCTAACCTAATCCTTCATCCCTCAGGTAAAGAATGTGACTTACCTGTAGACAATTAAGGTTTGAGAGGTTTTGAAGGTCTTCCTTCCCTAAGTGTGCTTCTCCCAAGACTTATTTCTTCTAGTCAAGGTTTTCCAACCTCCAAATGCAAGTGGAAGAAGGATTCTATTTAAAGCTAAATTAATTCTTTACATTAACTTGAATGTGCTAATGTTATACTTTCCCAAGGTAAGCAGAGAGATGCAGGAACCCAAGATACCTAAAAGTCAGGAAGCTTCAAAGAAGGCACAGCTTGGGAAGTGCTTGCGAGTATGAGATTCAACTTTGACAACTTTTAGACTTTGTCTATGTCCTGCTTTTGCAGGGGCTTTTGAAAATTGATTACTTTTCCTTTTAGGTGAAATAATTCAAATTTGCTAAACTCACTTACCTCTTCTTTAATACACAAGTATTTTTTGAATAACTACAGTTTGAGGTAATGACAGAAAACCCTATAAGGAAAAAATGATGTTCTGTAGTGAGCCATATGCCAGAATTATAGAACAACTATTAGCCCTGAGACCTTTTGGTTGAGAGAAAACAAGTGTAAGCACTAAGGGCTTAAATTAATTTACTTCTTTCTTCTTTTTTTCCTTCCTTCCTTCCTTCCTTCCTTCCTTCCTTCCTTCCTTCCTTCCTTCCTTCCTTCCTTCCTTCCTTCCTTCCTTCCTTCCTTTTTCTTCCTTTCTTTTTTTTTTCTTTTGAGACAAGGTCTTCTCTGTCACCCAGGCTGGAGTGCAGTGGTGCAATCAAGGCTCACTATAGCCTCAACCTCCTGGGTTCAATCAATTCTCCTATTGCAGCCTCCTAAACAGCTGGATATACAGGTGTGTGCCAGCACCCCCGGCTAATTTTTGTAATTTTTGTAGAGACAGAGTTTCGCCGTGTTGCCCAGGCTGGTCCTGAACTCCTGGGCTCAAGCAATCCACCTGCCTTGGCTTCCCAAAATGCTGGGGTTACGGGCATAAGCCACCATGCCTGGCCCTAAGTGCTTAAAATCTAATGAGTTAAATGATCTACATTCTCGTGTGGATAGTAGCAGGAAAGGATGCAAAATTGCACACTTTATTACAAGTCTGTAATCAAGTCCCAAGAATAATCTGTTGTGAGGCAAGCCATGAGACTCCATCTACCACATTGCCTTAGGAAAGTGCTGTGGCAATAGCAACTTTAAGTTAATCTCAGTATCCCTGACTTCTGGAGCACAAAAGCTAAACAAAAAAGGGATGAATATTATTTTTCATTAATTCATCAAGTCTGTTGGAAAATATATTTTTAACAGAATAAAACTATACTGTGTTAGTTAAAGCGTGCTTAGTTTAAAATTTTTTTTCTTTTGACTGAAAGTAGACAGAGGAGGGACACTTATCAAACCTCTGCTGGTGAGAAGAGTCAAAAAGGCTAATTGCTGAGCCCCATATTACAGCACAAATAGATGACAGGAAAGAGTAATGGTGGGGTGGGGACAGTTGTCCAAACCACAACAAAAAAGCAAAATTCACAAAGCACAGGGGTCAGAGTGATCAGGATATATAACTTTGTATGAAGGAAGGTAGCAGTGAAGACAGTCAGCTTTGTTGAAGAATATGGAAATAAGGGGAAGAAGGAGTTGAAAGTTCCAATTACTAAGAGATGTGGCTGGAGTAGTCAGACAAAGATTCTTCTATATTCTAGTAAGAGGAGATAATTGTCTCAACTAAAATAGAGCCAGTGGGAATGATGAGAAATGAAAGAATTCTAGAAATATTAAGTGGCAATGGCAAGGAAATGCAGTACCTTTTATAGATATAGAAGGAAAGACCAAAGTCAAGCATTTGTCCCAGTATCCAATTTAAGCAATAAGGAGCTGGTATTACCAGTTTCTGAAATGGTGCTACAAATGAAGAAGTATGTTTGGCAAATGTGGTCAAGGCAGATGATGGGTGGAGGCAGAGGCTACTGTTGATGCAAGGTAGGCAAGCCTCAGACTGGGGCTTAGCTCACGAGGGTTCTTGGCTTTGCTCAGGAAAGAATTCAAGAGCCAACTGGTGGTAGAAGAAAACAGCTTTACTGAGGTGGCAGTGTTACAGCTTCATGACTGCTCCTGTAAAGCAGGGCTTCCCCATAGGCACTGTATTGAGAGCAGCAGCTCAAAGGCAGTTCTGCAGTCATATTTACAGCCACTTTTAATTACATGCAAATTAGGGAGCAGATTTTACAGAACTTTCTTGTAAAAGAGTAGTAAATTCCAAGTTGTTGGGTCATTCTCATGGAAAAGGGTAGTAACTCATGGGTCTTGCCATGGCAATGGTAAACTGACATGGCACACTACTGGGCATTCTTATGGAGAGGTACTTCTACCATTTCCCTCTTTTATTTTAGTTCTCAATCTGGTCTGATGTCTGAGCCCCACCTCTGGAGTCAAGTCCCACCTCCTACCTCACCATTACTAACAATTCTACACCTTTCAGTTCATCTTTACATGACATTAACTTGGGAATCCTTTTCTAGTCTCCTTTGTACAAAACTGAACACTTTTCTCTAAATAAAATTTGGATGTGAGAAAATTAGAAACACTCCCATAGTTGCTATTTGAAAGGTACCCAGTCCAGTTGGTCAGAGTATGTCCATAGCTGATGAATAGCCTGAGCAATTTAGACCAAAACAAAGCTTGTTATCTGAACTATCCAGATAATAAAAAATAAAATAGTGAGAGACATGTTTCTATTATCCCAACAATGACCCTAAAGCCTTTCTTTGTTTGATTAACTGTAATCAAAGCAAAGCTTACATGATTTTATAGAAAACAATGAATGTTTAGAATCAATCTCATTTAACTTTAAATAAAAAGAATGTGTTTTCTTTAGTGACTATAGTTAGAACATGTTTTAGATCTTCAGTCACGTCCAAGAACATCCAATAACGCTGACTAGGATCCAGAAAAAAACTTTTTTTCAGATACTCTTGATGGTAAGTTAACTTGATTTTCTTAAGAACTGCCTTGGCTATTTTCAAAGTGTGAGTTAAAATGTCTGAAGTTTGAAAGGAAACAGATCATCTTGGGAAATCACTTTGGATGACAAGGAAACTTTAACATTAACATTCAAACCACATCAATCATAGGGGTGGAGAACTACTACTAAGCACCATATGAAAATAGTTGGGCAGTTTCCAAAGACAGAGAGAAAATCTATAGCAAACACTGCAAAGTTTAGTTTTAGGGGTTGGGTTCTTTCTTTTGAAACACTTTTAATAGCTGTAAAAAGATACATTTCCTTATATACTGTACTAGCTGATTTTTTTTTCTACACTAGCTAAGAACAGAACCACTGGGAAAAGAGCTATGCTCTCTTTAGTTGTTAGAGGACACCTATACTGTTAAATAAGAGAAATGTATATTTCTTGCTCCAAAAATTACCATCTGACAGTCTATTTTATATAATGAAATTTCACCATTAGAAATCATTTTTCTGAGGATATTTACAAATCATCTGATAATTTTTATACTGCCTTTATTTTATTTTACTTTATTTCTTATTTCAAAAGATTTTTGGGGGGAATAGGTGGTGTTTGGTTACATAAGTTCTTTAGGGGTGATTTCTGAGATTTTGGTGTACCCATCACCCAAGCAGTGTACACTATACCCAATGTGTATGTAGTCTTTTATCCCTCACACCCTCCCATCCTTTTCCCAGAGTCCCCAAAGTCTATTGTATCATTTTTACACCTTTGCATCCTCATAGCTTAGCTCTCACTAATGAGTGAGAACATACGATGTTTGTTTTTCATTCCGGAGTTACTTCACTTAGAATAATGATCCCTAATTCCATCTAGGTTGCTGCAAATGCCATTACTTTGTTCCTTTTTATGGTTGAGCAGGATTCCATGGTGTGTGTGTGTGTGTGTGTGTGTGTGTGTGTGTGTGTATCACATTTTCTTTCTTTTTTAGAGATGGAGTTTAGCTCTTTTCACCCAGGCTGGAGTACAATGGCATGATCTCGGCTCACTGCAACCTCTGCCCCACGGGTTCAAGCAATTCTCCTGTCTCAGCCTCCTGAGTAGTTGGGATTACAGGCGCCCACCACCACGCCTGGCTAATTTTTGTATGTTTTAGTAGAGACGGGATTTCACCATGTTGATCAGGCTGGTCCTGAACTCCTGACCTCAGGTAATCCACCCACCTCAGCCTCCCAATATCACTCTTTCTTTATCCACCCTTTGGTTGATGGACATTTGGGCCAGTTCCATATTTTTGCAATCACAAATTGTGCTGCTATAAACATGTGTGTCCAAGTATCTTTTTTGTATAATGACTTGTTTTCCTCTAAGTAGATACTTAGTAGTGGGATTTCTGGGTCAAGTGGTAGATCTACACTTATTTCTTTAAGAAATTTCCACACTGTTTTCCACAGTGGTTGTACTAGTTTACATTCCCATCAAGAGTGTAAAATGTTCCTTTTTACCACATCTACACTAACATCTATTATTTTTTGATTTTTTGATTATGACCATTCTTGTGGGAGTGAGGTGGTATTGCATTGTGGTTTTAATTTGCATTTCCCTGATCATTCGTGATGCTGAGTATTGTTCTCATATGCTTGTTAGTCATTTGTATATCTTCTTTTGAGAATTGTCTATTCATGTATTTAGCCCACTTTGTCATGGGATTTTATTTTTTTCTTGCTGATTTGTTTGAGTTCTTTGTAGATTCTGGATATTAGTCCTTTGTCAGATGTACAGATTGTGAGGATTTTCTCTCACTCTGGGTTGTCTGTTAAATCTGCTGATTATTTCTTTTGCTGTGCAGAAGCTTTTTAGTTTTATTAAGTCCTATCTATTTATCTTTGTTTTTGTTGCTTTTGCTTTTGGGTTCTTGATTTTTGCCTCAGCCGGTGTCTAGAAGGGTTTTCCTGATGTTATCTTCTATAATTTTTATAGTTTTGGATCTTAGATTTAAGTATTTA
The DNA here is from genome assembly GCF_000951035.1 of Colobus angolensis palliatus. NCBI lineage: Eukaryota > Metazoa > Chordata > Mammalia > Primates > Cercopithecidae > Colobus > Colobus angolensis. Next base: position 2,777,128 of record NW_012115222.1, read on the forward strand.
ATCCATCTTGAGTTGATTTTTGTATAAAGTGAGATGTGGGGATCTAGTTTCATTCTTCTACATGTGGCTTGGCAATTATCCTAGCACCATTTGTTAAATAGGATGCCCTTTCTTTATGTCCTTGTTTGCTTTGTCGAAGATCAGTTGACTGTAAGTATTTGACTGTATTTCTGGGTTCTCTATTCTGTTCCATTGGTCTATGTGCCTATTTTTATACCAGTACCATGCTGTTTTGGTGACTATGGCCTTATAGTATAATTTGAATTCGAGTAATGTGATGCCTCCAGATTTGTTCTTTCTGCTTAATCTTGCTTTGGCTATGCAGGCTCTTTTTGGTTCCATATAAATTTTAGGATAGTTTTTTTCTAGTTCTGTGAAGAATGATGGCGCTATTTTGAATGGGATTGCACTGAATTTGTAGATTGCTTTTGGCAGTATGGTCATTTTTACAATATTGATTCTACCCATCCATGATAATGGGATGTGTTTCCATTTCTTTGTGTTGTTTATGATTTCTTTCAGCAGTGTTTTGTAGTTTTCCTTGCAGTGAACTTTCACCTCCTTGGTTAGGTATATTCCTAAGTATTTTATTTTATTTTTTCAGCTATTATAAAAGGGATTGAGTTTTGATTTAATTCTCAGTTTGGTCGCTGTTAGTATATAGCAGAGCTACCTATTTGTGTACATTAATTTTGGTATCCTGAAACTTTGCTGAATTCATTTACCAGTTCTAGGAGCTTTTAGGATGGGTCTTTAGGGTTTTCTAGGTTATTGTCATGACATGATGATACTATCATATCATCAGTAAGCAGCAACAGTTTGACTTTCTTTCTACCAATTTGGATGCCCTGTATTTTTTGCATACAATACCAGGGGAGAAAGGTAAAGAAAGCAAAGATGGAAGACATAAAGGAGGTGGTGAGGTATCTAGAGGATCTCAGGAGATCTTGAGAGGTCATGAGAAAAGAATGAGAGCAGTGGCAATGAGAGTTAAAGAGGATGGTGGGAAAACACAATATAAACAAGCTTGCCAACCTCATAGTTGTCAGATAGCTGGGTCTGTGATCAACAGCTAGTAAAAGAAGAGAGTTGAGTGACTTGACTACATGTCTGATTATTAATAATTTTCTGGATAAATTCATAAACACACTTCTAATACATACATACGTGTATATTTATTTACTTACAGGAAATGTGATAATCTTCATACATACCAGATATAAAAGAGTGTGTGGATATCAGTAACTCATGATGTAACTGTCTTTTAGGTATGTGGTGCCCCAAGTGTTTGCCTGATAAACTTATATTTTTATTACTGGTCTTTGAGCACATGATTGAGCAATCCTGTTTTCACTGGTCCCAACAGCTTGAGATAACTATCTGCTATGTGGAGCAGTCTCTGGGGGCAAGAGAGGTCAGTGTTAGTGAAGGTGATGCCAAAAGGAAATTGTAGGGACGCCATATCAGGTATTAGTCTACTTCATATGGAGCTGTATAATACATTCATAAATAGTTTCTCTTCTGGGCACTGTATTTGGGCAAAACATACAGAACAAAACAAGAATGGCCTTGACCTTGTAGAGATTGAAATATTAATATTAATCAAATAATCTTATAGGAGAGTAGTATTTAATTACAACCCCAACAAGTGCCATGAAGAAAAAGGAATATGAGTTATAGGAGATTTTAACAAAGATATCTGATATATATACATGGAGATGTGGAAGGGGGAGATGGACAAGGGAAGCTTCTTTGAAAATGAAAGGATTGAGCTACGATCTGGTGGATGTGTGGTAATAGCTCTCTCTAGATGAGTAGGGAGAGAAGAAGATATGTATGTGGAGATAGAATAAGAGAGAGTGAGAGCGAGGAAGCAGGAACAAAATGACATGAGCAAACAAGGTATATTCTAAGAAATAAGAAATGGTGAGTGTGGCATCTATATGAGGAGGAGAGGGGCAGAGTGGTTTAAAATGAAGGAGCAGGCAGGGAGCAAACCAATTTCAGAGCATTAGGCCCAGTTCAGGATTTCTTCTTTAACCAAAGAGGAAGAAATGCGAAGCCAATAAAATATTTTAAGCAGATATGTTTTAGCAAAATTTGTGCTGGCTGTAGTGTATAGAATGGATTGTGACTGCTTAAGAATCTATTGCAGGAAACTGAGCAAAGGTGATATGTAATAAGATGGTTGAGATGGCATTCTTGGGAAGATATCACCAGTGTTAAAAGAAATATATTTTGGTTTTAGATATGTTGAGACTGCGAGCCCTTGAGATACCAAAGAGAGAATGTTAAGTGGCAGCAAGATATCTGCATTTCAAGCCCAGTGAATATGTCTGGAATGTCTAGAGCCACTTAACACCTCTTGCTTCATCTGTAAGATGAAAATGGCATGCTGAGATTAGGAGCTCCCTTGAGCCAGATCAAGTTTACCTTCTGATCATGTACACATAGAGACTTTAATGCATCTATTGAATTTTATTTTGCATTCCTTACCTTCTAAAAGCCTAAACTTTATTGTATAGCACATATAATAAACATCATAAGTGACTTCTCTTTTAATTTATTATAAATGTGGCATTTAAGATTCAATTTTACAATTTTTTAGTGTTGTTGACTGAAAAAAAAAACCAACAACTATCCTACATTGAGAAATTTATAGAAAAAATGCCCAATTATTTTGATCATTCATTACACAAAATATTTATTGGACATTTACTATGGGCAGGACTCTCTTCCAGGTGCTAGAGATACAGCAGTAAACAAAACAGAAAATATAACGTCTACCCACACAGAGTTTACAATTTAGTAAGCTAAATTTGTTTTCATACCATATAATATATACATTAAATAAATAAATTTACTATATAGTTTGCTAGATAACGATCAATATCGAAAAGAAAGCATTGAGAAGGAAAAGAAGTTGGGAAATGTATGCATGTTGAAAATGCTTACATTTTGAAAAGAGTGGCCAGGAAAGATCTCACTGAGGAGCTGATATTTGAGAAAAATACAAAAGAACTATGAGAACGTGAACTATACGGATACCTGGGGGAAAAAAATTCCAGACATATAGAAAACAAATAACGAAATGGCAGATACAAATCCTACCTTAATATTAAATGCATTAAATTCAAATGCATGAAATTCTTCAATTAAAGGACAGAGTTTGAAATAAGAGATATAAGAAATGATTCAGCTATATGTTGTTTTATGTTGTTTACAAAAGACTACATTAGTCAAATAGTCAAAACATGGAAACAACCCAAATTTCTATCAATGGATGAAGAAATAAACAAAATGTGACTTATCCATGCAATAGAATTTTATTCATCCATGAAAAATAATAAAGTACTGATATATGTTACTTTGATGAACCTTGACAGCATTATTCTAACTGAAGGAAGCCAGACACAAATGCCTGTGTGGTGTATGCCTGCATTATATGAAATATCTACAATAGGCAAACCTATGGAAAAAGTATAGATTAGTGGTTGGCAGAAGGTGGATATAGGAATAATAGGGAGTGCCTGCTTCTGATATAGAATTTCTTTGGGGGGTAATGAAAATGTTCTGGAATGAGATAGTGTTGATGGTTGCATAATCCAATGAATAAAAACATGTCAAAATGACAAATCATATAGTATACAGATTATGTCTCAAAATAAATAATTACCATAGTTCAAGTAAACAACTGACATAGCAGATTGGATAATTAGCCAAATAGAAGCTCTAGAATTGGAAACAACAATAATAAAAATGAAAACTAGTGGGTGTTGAAAACAGTAGCCTAGAGATAGCTAAACAGAGAATTTGCAAACTGGAAGATAATTTAGAAAAAATATCCACCACAAACAACTGAGAGCATAAGTTGTTTATACTATTCAGCCATAAACAAAAATGAGATCCTGTCATTTGCAATTACATGGATAGAACTGGAGGTCATTATGTTAAGTGAAATAAGCTAGGCACAAAAAGACAAACATCATACATTTTCACTTATCTGTGGGATCTAAAAATTAAAACAATTGAATTCATGGAAATAAAGAATAGAAGGATGGTTACAAGAAGCTGAGAAGGGTGGTGGGGGTGGTTGGCAGGAAGTAAAGATGATGTAGAGGAAGTAGAGATGCTCTTCACAAACAACTGAGAGCAAAAAATATCCACCACAAACAAATGAGAGGATAAAAGCATAAAGGAAAGGATAAAAGATCTAACACAAATATAGCTGGAGTCCTATAAAGAGAGAAAATAGTGGAAGCAATAGTTGAAGAGATTATGCCTAAGCATTTTCCATAACTGAAAAAGATTCAAGTTACAGGTTTATGAACTCCAAGGGGGATAACAAAACCCTTCCCGTACATATAAGAAAAATATTTAAAAACTAAAGATACAAAGAAAAAATTTAAACAATGGATAGGAAACAATATCAGATTACTATTGAAGGAGCACCTATTTGACTGACTGTTGTCAAACTTCTTGAGAAATAAGATAAGCCAGAAAACAAGGGAAAGTTATGTTCAGAGAGCTAAAAAAAAATGGTCAAAATCAAATTATGATCTCCTGCAAACCTTATTCCAAGAAAAAAGGAAAATAAGATATTATCAACTAAAGAAATCACCATCAAAGTAGTATTTTTGAAATAGAAAAGCATATTCTTTGGGGGAAAGAATGTAATATCAGACGGAAAGTTAGAGTAATGTAAAAGATTGACTAGTGATAAGGTAATTAATAAAGCAGAAGATATAAAGAAATTACTCAGAATGCAAAATTGTGAGAAACAGAGATGAAAAATATGAGTAGCTAAGTAGTGGATAGAATGAAAATGTTTAATATATGTTTAATTTGAGTCCCAAAGAAAATAGTTGAGAAGAAGAGATAATATTTAAAGGGGTAGAGAATCTTACAGAACTGGTAGAAAATGAAGACTCCGGATCAAATCATAGGAAAACTGCAAAGTAAAGATCTTCAGACAGAATATAAAGACAGATTGTAAATAAAAGTGAGAATTTCAACAATATTTAGGGAAGCTAGAAAGTAGTGTATTTTAACTTGAGGAATGTAAAATAAATTTAACTGTTGACATGAACTGTCTTCCCAGGTACATTTTTCTTCAACAGTCAACCAAATTTATATTTAATTACCAATAGACTTTAACTAAAGAAATTTTAAAAGAGAAATGGATGTCTGAGACGTAGAATGAAATGATGTGCAAATAAATGATTGAACTTGTAGGTAAACTTAAATTAACATTAATTGTTTTAAAAAAATAATAATAGCAATGCCTAATACTGTGCTTAAAGAACAAAAAAGCACCAAAATAATAGTATGAAAGGCTGAAAGGGGTTGGTGATTGTAATTTAATATGCCCAAGAAGCCCTTAATCATTTAGGAATCACAGAGATATTCAGTGTTAATAGATTTTAGGTAATACATGCATACTTAACTTTTTTTTTTTTCTCTTTTCCCAAGACAGAGTTTCACTCTGTCACCGAGGCCAAAGTGCAGTGGCTTGGTCTCCGCTTACTGCAAGCTCTACCTCCCTTGTTCACGCAATTCTCCTGCCTCAGCCACCCGAGTAGTTGGGACTACAGGCGCCCACCACTGCACCCAGCTAACTTTTTGTATTTTTCATAGAGATAGTGTTTCACCGTGTTAGCCAGGATGGTCTTGATCTCCTGACCTCATGATCCACCTGCCTCAGCCTCCCAAAGTGCTGGGATTACAGGTGTGAGCCACCACGCCCGGACTTAACTTTTAAGTCAGTAAAAAATAGAACTAGAATGTATAACTTCCAAAGCAATAGACATATAAAACTGTAAAAGTACTAAGTATGACTTCAAAAATTATAATGTACATCAAGTTATAATAAACATGAAGCTACAAATAAAGCCAGAATTTTTTTCCTCGTTCATACTCAAAATCTGATCTCTATATTAATACTTCTTACTGCATAGCGTTTTATAGCATATAATTTTTTCTTGTTTGCTTTTTGAATTTTATGATGTCAATTTTTAAGTATACAACAAAGCTATTAGAACAAATTAATTTCAAGCAATTTTTATTGTTTGTGTTAACTAAACAAATTCTCACATCTTTTTTTGGTGAGTTGCATTTGATTAAATATGATGATATTTGTGTCTTCTGAATGCTGCCATCTATATAACATCATTATACTAAAATATCCATAGCTTTATCATTCTCATCCATTTGTGCCAAATAGTGTATGTGTTTGTTTCTCTTGGTATTCAATTTATAAAGAAATCATGTGTTGTTATTCCAAAATTTTTAGCTGTTGTGGGTATACAGTAGGTGTACATATTTATGGGATGCTTTGATACATGCATGCAATGCATAATAACCACATGAGGGCAAATGGGATAACCATCACCTCAAGCACCCATCCTCTGAATTTCAAACAATCCAATCATACTCTTCTAGTGATTTTTAAATGTACAATTAAAGTATTTTTACTGTAGTCACTCTGTTGTGCTAGCAAACACCAGGTCTTATTTATTTTTCTGAACAATTTTTTGTGCCCATCAATCATCTCTTCTCCCTGCAACCAACCCCACTACCCTTCTCAGCTTCTGGTAACCATCCTTCTATTCTTTATTTCCGTGAGTTCAATTGTTTTAATTTTTAGATCCCACAGATAGGTGAAAATGTATGATGTTTGTCTTTTTGTGCCTGGCTTATTTCACTTAACATAATGACCTCCCGTTCCGTCCATGTAATTGCAAATGACAGGATCTCATTCTTGTTTATGGCTGAATAGTATTCTGTGGTGTGTATGTACCACATTTTCTTTATTTGTTCATTTGTTGATGGACAATTAGCTTGCTTCAAATCTTGGTTATTGTGAATAGCGCTGCAATAAACAAAGGACTGCAAATATCTCTTCAATATACTGATTTCCTTTTGGGGTGTGTATACCTAGGAGTGGTATTGCTTAATCATATGATAGCACAACTTTTATTTTTTTTGAAGAACCTCCAAACTGTTCTCCATAGCAGTTGTATTAATACTCATTTCCATTCCCATCAACAATGTAGGAGGATTCCATTTTCTCCACATCTTCACCAGCATTTGTTATTGCCTGTCTTTTGGATAAAAGCCATTTTACTAGGGTGAGATAATAATGCACAATTTTGATTTGCATTTCTCTGATAACAGAGATGTTGAGACCTATGTATATATCTGCTTGCCATTTGTATGTATTTTTTTGAGAAATGCCTACTCTGATCTTTTGTTCATTTTTAGTAAGATTATGAAATTTCTTTTCTATTGAATTGTTTGAGATCCTTAGATATTCTAGTGATTAATCCTGTGTCAGACAGGTGGTGAAAATATTTTCTCCACTCCTGTGGGTTGTTTCTTTACTTTGCTGATTGCCTAGTTTGCTGTGCAGAAGCTTATTAACTTGATGTGATCCATTTGTCCATTTTTGCTTTGGTTGACTGCACCTGTGGGGTATTATTGAAGAAGTCGTTGTCCACTCCAGTGTCCTGGAGAGTTTCCCCAATGTGTTTTTGTTGTTGTTTCACAGTTTGAGATCTTATATTTGTCTTTAATCCATTTTGAATTGATTTTTGTATAAAGCAAGCAATAGAGATCAAGTTTCATTCTTCTGCACATGGATATCTTTTTCCGTTTATTGAAGATATTGTCCTTTCTCCCAGTGAACGTTCTTGGAAACTTTGTTGAAAATGAGTTCACTGTAGGTGTGTGAATTTGTTTCTTGGTTCTTTATTATGTTCCATTAGTCTGTATGTCTGTTTTATGCCAGTACCATGCTGTTTGGTTACTATAACTCTGCAGCATAATCTGAAGTCAGATAATGTGATTCCTCCAGTTTTGTTCTTTTTGCTAAGAATAGCTTTGGCTATTTTGTGTCTTTTGTGATTCAATATAAATTTTAGGATTATTTTCTTTATTTCTGTTAAGAATGTCATTGGTATTTTGATAGAGATTGCATTAAATCTGTAGACTGCTTTGGGTAGTATGCACATTTTAACAATATTGATTCTTCCAATCCATGAACTTAGAATATCTTTCTATTTTTCGTGTGTCCTCTTCAATTTCATCCATCAATGTTGTAAGTTTTCATTAGCGAGATCTTTCACTTCTTTGGTTAATTTCTAGGTATTTAATTTTATTTGTAGCTATCATAAATGGAATTACTTTCTTTATTTCTTTTTCAGATTGTTCACTGTTTTCATATAGAAATGCTACTGATTTTTATATGTTGATTTTGTATCCTGCAATTTAACTGAATTGGTTTATCGGTCTTAATAATTTTTCAGTGGAGTCTTTACATTTTTCCAAATATAAGATCATATCATCGGCAAACAAGGATAATTTGATTTCCTCCTTTCCAGTATAGATGCCTATTATACCTTACTCTTGTCCAATGGCTCTACCTAGGTCTTCCAGTACTATGTTGAATAACAGTGGTAACAGTGGGCAACCTTGTCATGTTCCAGATCTTAGAGGAAAGGCTTTCAGTTTTTCCCCATTCAGTATGATTCTAGCTGTGAATGTGTCACATATGGCTTCTATTATGTTGAAGTATATTCCTTCTATACCCAGCTTTTTGTGGGTTTTTCTCATGAAAGGATGTTGAATTTTATCAAATGCTTTCTCAGCACCAATTGAAATGATCATATGATTTTAATCCTTCATATGTTGTTGATAAAATATATAATGTTGTTGATATAAAATGTGATATATTGCATAGATTTCATAGATTGATTTGCATATGATGAACCATCCTTGCATCCCTGGGATAAATCCCACTTGGTCATAATGAATGGTATTTTCAATGTGTGGTTGAAATTCAGTTTGCCACCAGTATTTTGATGAGGATTTTCTTGTATCACTGATATTGGCATTTCTTTTTTGATATTTATTTGTTTGATTTTATATTGGTGTAATTCCAGTCTTGCAGAATGAGTTCATAAATATTCTCTTCTCCTCTATTTTTCAGAATCATTTGAGCAGTATTGATTTTAGATCTTTAAATGTTTGGTAGAATTCAGCAGTGAAGCCATTGGGTCCTGGGTTTTTTCTTTGCTGGAATACTTAATTACAGCTTCAATCTCATTACTTGTTATTAGTCTGTTCAGATTTTGGATTTATTTATGGTTCAGTCTTGGTAGGTTGTATGTATCTAGGAATTCATCCATTTCCTCTGGATTTTCCAATTTTTTGATATATAGTTGCTCATAGCAGCCACTAATGATCCTTTGAATTTATGTGTTATGAGTTGTAATGTCTTCTTTCTCATCTCTGATTTATTTATTTAGGTCTTCTCTCCATTTTTCTTATTATTATTCTGGCTAACAGTTTGTTCATTTTATTTAACTTTTCAAAAAACCAACTTTTTGTTTCATTGATCTTTTGTGTTGTTTTCTTCATATAAATTTCATTTATTTCTGCTCTGATCTTATTATTTCTTTTCTTCTAATTAGGGGTTTGGTTTGCTCTTGCTTTTCTAGTTCTTTTTTTGTTCCCCAAGTCTTGCTCTGTCACCCAGGCCAGAGTGCACTGGCATGACCTTGGCTCACTGCAACTTCCAGCTCCTGGGTACAAGCAATTCTCCTGCCTCAGTCCACCGAACAGCTGGGATTACAGCTGTACGCCACCACACCCAGCTACTTGTTGTGTCTTTAGTAGAGTTAGGGTTTTGTCATGTTGCACCGGCTGGTCTTGAACTCATGGGCTCAAGCAATCCACCTGCTTCGGCTTCCCAAAGTGCTGGGATTTCAGGTGTGAGCCACCACGCCTGGCTTTCTCGTTCTTTAAGATGCATTGCTGGGTTGTTTATTTGAAGTTTTTTCTCTTTTTTGATGTAAGCACTTATAGCTATAAAATTCCCTTGTAATATTGGTTTCACTGTATCCCATAGGTTTTGGTTTTTATGTTTTATTATCATTTGTTTAAAAAATTTTTTGTAATCCCAACACTTTGGGAGGCCGAGACGGGCGGATCACGAGGTCAGGAGATCGAGACCATCCTGGCTAACATGGTGAAACCCCGTCTCTACTAAAAAATACAAAAAACTAGCCAGGCGAGGTGGCGGGCGCCTGTAGTCCCAGCTACTCGGGAGGCTGAGGCAGGAGAATGGCGTGAACCCGGGAGGTGGAGCTTGCAGTGAGCTGAGATCCGGCCACTGCACTCTAGCCTGGGCGACAGAGCGAGACTCCGTCTCAAAAAAAAAAAAAAAATTAAAAAAAAAAATTTTTTTACATTTCCCTTTTAATGTCTTCATTGACTCACTGGTCATTCAGGAGCATATTGTTAAATTTCCAAGTATTTGTAAAGTTTTCAAAATTCCTCTGGTTATTGATTACTAGTTTTATGCCATTGTGGTCAGAGAAGATGTTTAATATTATTTCAATATTTTGGAAGTTTTAAGACTTGTTTTGTGACTTAACATATGATCTATCCTTGAAAATGATTTATATGCTGTGGAAAAGAATGTATATTCTGCAGCCATTAGAAGAAATTTTCTGTAAATATCTATGAGGCCCATTTGGCCTGTAATGCGTATTAAGTCTGAACTTTATTTGTTAATTTTCTATCTGGAAGAATGATCCAATTCTGAAAGTGAAGTGTTAAGGTGTCCAGATGTTATTGTACTGGGGTCTGTCTCTTTAGCTCTAATAATAATTGCTTTATATATCTGGGTACTACAGTGTTGGGTGAATATGTATTTATAATTGTTATATCCTCTTGTTGAATTGACTCCTTTATCATTACATAGTGCCCTTCTTTGTCTCTTCTTATAGTTTTTATTTTGAAATCTATTTTTTTTTCTCGTATAAGTATAGCTACTTCTGCTGTTTTCTGGTTTCTACTGGTATGGAATATCTGTTTCCATCCCTTTATTTTCAGCCTATATGTGTCTTTATAGGTGAAACATATTTCTTGTAGGCAACAGAATCAATAGGTCTTGTTTTTCTATCAATCCAGCCATTCTATGTCTTTTGACTGGAGAGTTTAGTCCATTTACATTAAATGCTATTATTGATAAGTTTTTTGTTTTTAGGTTGTTTTGTGGTCTTCTCTTTCTTCCTTTTTTTTCCCTTCCTGTCTTCCTTTTAATGAAGGTGATTTTCTCTGGTGGTACGATTTAACTTCTTTTTATGTTTTGTGTATCCATTGTTTGTTTTTTGGTTTGAGCTTACCATGAGGCTTCCAAATACTCTTATAGCCCATCATTTTAAGCTGGTAACAACTTAACACTGTTTGCATAAATAAACAAAAAAACAAGCAAAAAGAAAACTAACAAAAACTCTACATTTTAACTTTGTCTCTCTACTTTTTAATGTTGTGTTGTTTTATTTATATCTTATTGTATAGCTTATGTCCTGAAAAGTTGTTGTAGTTATTATTTTTGATTGATTCATCTTTTATTCTTTCTACTTAAAATAAGAGTTGTTTACACAACAGAGTTACAGTGTTACAATATTCTGGCTTTTTTCTTTGTACTTACTATCACCAGTTTTGTACTTTCGCATGATTTTTTTTTATTGCTCATTAATGTCATTTTCTTTCAGACTTAAGTAATCCCTTTAACATTTCTTGTAGTACAGGCCTGGTGTTGATGAAGTCCTTCAGCTTTTGTTTGTCTAAAAAGTTTTTATTTCTCCTTCATGTTTGAAGGATATATTTTTGCTGGATATACTATCCTAGGTAAAGTTTTTTCCTTCAGCACTTTAAGTATGTCATGTCACCCCTTGCTTGCCTGTAAGATTTCCACTGAACAGTCTGCTGCCAGACACATTGGAGCTCCATTGTATATTAGTTGTTGTTTTTTTTCCTCTTGTTGCTTTTAGGATACTTTCTTTATCCTTGAACATTGAGAGATTGAATCTTAAATGCATTGAGGTAGTCTTCTTTAAATTAAATCTACTTGGTATTCTATAACTGTCTTCAACTTGGATATTAGTATCTGTAGGTTTGGGAAGTTCTCTGTTTTTAACCCTTTGAATAAACTTCTACGCATATCTCTTTTTCCATCTCCTCCATGAGGCCCTTTTTGAAGCTATTTTTCCCTTTTTGAGGCTATTTTCCGTATCATACAGGAATGATTCATTTTTTTAATTCATTTTTCTCTTGTCTCCTCTGACTGTGTATTTTCAAATAGCCTATCTTCAAACTCACTAATCCTACCTTCTGCTTGACCAATTCTGCTATTAAAAGACTCCAGTGTGTTCTTCAGTATGTCCACTGGATTTTTCAACTTCAAAATTTCTGCTTTATTCTTTGAAATTATTTCAACCTCTTTGTTAAATTTATTTTATAGAGTTCTGAATTCTTTCTCTGTGTTGTCTTGAGTTTCTTTGAGTTTCCTCAACACAGCTATTTTGAATTATCTGTCTGAAAGGTCACATATCTATGTTTCTCCAGGGTTGGTCCCTGATGCCTTATGTAGTTTGTTTAGTGAGGTCATGTTTTCCTGGATAGTGTCGATGTTTGTAGATATTCATCAGTGTCTAGACACTTAAGAATTAGGTATTTATTGTAGATTTTGCAGTCTGGGCTTATTTGTACCCATGCTTCTTGGAAATGCTTTCCAAGTATTCAGAAGAACTTAGGTGCTGTGATCTAAGCCATATCTGCATTAGGGGGCAATTTGTAGCACTGTGGTTCTCTCTCTTTTTTTTAATTGTACTTTAAGTTCTAGGGTACATGTGCACAACATGCAGGTTTGTTACATATGTATACATGTGCCATGTTGGTGTGCTGCACCCATTAACTCATCATTTACATTAGGTATATCTCCTAACGCTATCCCTCCCCTCTTCCCCCTCCCCA
>NW_012115222.1:2790694-2804134 GCF_000951035.1 Colobus angolensis palliatus
TTGTGGTTTTCATTTGCATTTCTCTGATGGTGAGTGATGATGAACATATTTTCATGTGTCTGTTGGCTGCATAAATGTCTTCTTTTGAGAAGTGTCTGTTCATATCCTTTGCCCACTTTTTGATGGGTTTGTGATTCTTACAGACCCATAGAGATACCACCTGGGAGTCTTTAATAGTTTGGAAGAATTCTCTGGATTATCAGGCAAAGACTTATGTTGTCTTCCCTTACTTTCTCTCAAACATATACAGTCTCTCTGTCTCCATACTGAGCCATCTGGAGCTGGGGGTGGGATGACACAAGCACCCCTTGGCCACCACCACTGGAACAGCACTGGTTCAGACTTGAAGCCAACACAGCACTGGGTCTCACCCAAAGCCCACTGTAACCACTACCTGGCTACCCCCTATGTTTGCTCAAGGACCTAGGGCTGTACAATAATCAGGTGGTGAAGCCAGACGGGCTTGTATTCTTCCCTCAGGGCAGCAAACTCCCTCATGCTACAGGTAAATCCAGAGATGCTGTCCAGGAAGCAGGTATTGGGGTCTAAAACCTTAGAAATCTACCTGGTGTTCTATCGTACTGCTGCTGAGCTGGCACTCAGTTCACAAGACACAATCCTTCCCACTCTTCCCTCCTCTTGCCACAGGCAAAGGAGCTCTAGCCCATGGCCACAACAAGCAGGCCCATGGGAGTGCTGCCAGGCTACCACTGGTTTCAGTGAAGGCCCAAGGGCTCTTCAGTCAGCTTGTGGTGAATATTGCCAGTCCTAGAACTTACCCTTCAGGATGGTGATCTCCGTTTTGGCTGATGGAAGGTTCAGGAGTGCCATAAGAGCCAAGGTCTGGAATCGGTGACCTCAGGAGGCTTCTTGGTGCCCTACTTCTCTGTGGCTGAGCTGATACCTGGAGTCAGCACATCTCAGAGTCTCACCCAAGGCCCACAGTGTCCTTCCTGTGCATTGCTGCTGGTTATTCAGGGTCAAAGGGCTCTTTATTCAGCAAGTGATGGGACTTGCCATGACTGGACCCTTCCCTTCAAGGCAGTGGGTTCCATTCTGGCCCAAGGTGTATTTAAAAACGTTGTCCAGAAGCTAGGGCCTGGAATGGATGCCTGTTAACTTTGCCTGGTGCCCTATTATACTATGACTGAGCCGGTATCCACGATGTAAGACAAAGTCCTCTTTGCCCTTCTCTCTCCTCTGCGAAAGCAGAGGAGGGGATACATTTTGGAGCTGTGACCTGTGCAACCTGGTGCTGGGGAAGGGATGGCACAAACACACTCTTAGCCACCCCAGCTGTTGTCTCAGTAGGTCATGTGCTCTCTAATCCACTGGCTCTGAGCCCGGCTCAGCACTAGGACTTGCCTAGGAGTTTTAGTCTTTGTGGCCTAGACTGCCCTTCAAGTTTATATAGAGCCCCAGAGCACTTTAGCCTGTGGTGGTGAGGCTTTCTGGAACTCAGGTTCTGACCGCTGGGATGGTGATTCTCCTCTGACAATGGCCAGTGTAAATGCTCCCTCTGTGGGCAGGTGTCAGCCATGTGCAGCCAGTTCTGTTTCCCCTATGACAGAGCAGCACTGAGTTCAATGTAAAAAGTCTCACAATTGCTGTCCTCTCCCTCCCCAAGCACTCAGATTCTCCATGCCATGCAGCCACTACTGGGGCATGGTGGGAGGGGTAGTGTTGGTGATTCAAGGCTGTCTTTCTTGTCCTTTTCAGTGCCTCTTTCAGTAATATGAAGTTAAAACCAGGTCCCATGAGTACCACCTGATTTTTGGTTCTTATGAAGGTGCTTTTAGTGTGTGGATAGTTGTTACATTTGATGTTCCTGTTGGGGTACACTCGGTGCAGCTTTCTATTCTGTCATCTTGCTCCACCCCTTTCCATATCTTATCATTTGTGCAGAGAAATATTGAAGGTTAAAAATTGAGAAGATATTGTCATCTTTTGTCAGAGACATTAGAATTATAATGTGAATGGCTACATAGACTTTGCGGCAAAACTAAGAGATGGTAAAGGAAACAGGAAAATGTATCCATTTGAGAGAAAAAACTTAGAAGGCCATTTTTGAATGTGAGTATTAAAGGGCTTGGATTAGAATGTTCGATTAAGGCACATTGTAAAAAGGGTATAAGATTTAATACATTAAATACATAAAACTAATAAGGACTGCGTGTGCACAGAGAGCTCGATAAATCAGTAATATTTATAGAAGATTGTAATTAGTTTGAAAAACTAAAGAGCACCACTCTGCTCAATCCACTGTACCACAGTAGGGAAGGGCTGGAAGGGAAGAAATGCAGAAATAAACCAGAAAATATGCTGTTTAAAAAACACAATGATTTAGAGGAAGAAAACTGAGCATGCAGTTAACTGCTGTGTAAAGCAAATGTATGCTCCAACAAATGTTTAAGTAAAGCTCTTAGGAAAGAATAAAAAAGATGAGATTAATTGTGGCTGAGGGAATCTGGGAAGAGAAAATATTTGAGCTAGATGTTGAAGGATGAAGAAGATTGCTGCTGGCTGTTTTAGTAAAGAAACATTCAAAAGGTCAGGTAAGTGGATTAGCAACATCTTAGACATCAGGGTAAAAACATATTCAGGGAAGAGAAAGTAGGTACATAGAGAAATGAAGAGGAATGTTAGACTGGAAAAGAGTACAAGAAATTGGACTTTTTCTGTATTGTGAAGAAAGAAAAATAATCTGCTAATGATGACAGGAGGTTATATGATGAGCAAAGTAAAGTGTCTAAAAACAATAAATCAGATTAGAAATAAGTAAAGTAACCAAATAATTTATACCCCGAATTGGGATACTTTTGAGAACAAACTGGGGCAGTAAAATCATCAAAATGTTATACATTTTGAAAATACTTACAGGATAGTAAATTGGTTTTATATTTTTGATATAACTATAAAAATATCCTACCTAAAATTTATTTTCAAAGATAGACTATGTTTATTTACATTAAAACAAACTATTGATTAGCTGAAATTTTAGAATAACATAAGCAAAATAATTGATTCTGTGATATATACATTTTATATACTTTAATCAGTTTATCACTATTTCTGCTTTTAATGCCTTGTTATTGTTAATATATAGTTATTTTTCAATGCAGTGTTCTTATTATTGATTTTTCATAAAATTATCTGCAATCTTCTTGAAAATTATATTTTATGATGTTGAATTTGCCTGACTTGTCTGTAGGTTATGATAGTTTTACTTGATGAAATATTCTGCCTACAAAAGCTGACATGCTTAATAAGTTCAGAGCAAATTCTACTAAGTGGAAGACTTTCCCCATTTAAATTGATTTTTATTTAAACTGTGAAATTTTTCAGCTTAATATTTTAGGGTTTTTTTTTTTGTGCCTCAATTCAGGAAATCATCTTTGACAAATATTACTCCGAAATATTCATTTAAAAACCCTATGTATGATTCTTTTCAATATTTTGCCAAATTTGGATGCTAGATAACTATAGCCCTTTTTAATTTTATTTCATTCTGGTATAGAATTTAAATTTATTAAAAATAGGAGCTACATTAAAGATTCTTTCTGCAGATTGAGATGTTGCAATTTTCAGTTGTAGAATGACCAACTTAAATCTTCTAATCTTGTACATTCTTTTTTGTTTTGTTTGTTTTGTTTTTGAGATGGAGTCTCGCTCTGTTGCCAGGCTGGAGTGCAGTGGTGTGATCTTGGCTCACTACAACCTCAGCCTCCCAAGTTCAAGTGATTCTTCTGCCTCAGCCTCCGAAGTACCTGGATATTTTTAGTAGAGAGGGGATTTCCCCATGTTGGCCAGGATGGTCTTGATTGCTTGACCTTATGATCTGCCTTCCTCAGCCTCCCAAAGTGCTGGGATAACAGGCATAAGCCACCATGCCTGGCCAATCTTGTACATTCTTGAAGCTCACATTATCTATTTTGTTCAGTTCCTCTTTAGCTTCTGTGAAGATGATTTTTATTGTTTCAATGTTTCCAGGTGGTACATTATGTCAATTTTTCAAACATTTTTGGTGCTCAATTTGTGGAACACTTTAAATGTTTCCAACTTATTTTAAAGACAATACTTCTAAATTTTAAAGAACTAACTTACAGAAATATTTAATGACATCATAGAAATGTAAGGTTGATTTACAAGGAAGTTCTTCCAAGGCTCAAATATATCTAATCTATAATTAATATTCAATTAATAAAGTATCTGCAGGAAGGCTGAAATGATTTGTAAAATATTAAGCATTAGCTTACTTGCAAAGATTTTTAGACTAGTTTCTCCAATTATATATGTAATAATATTTGTAATTTGTAAATTTGGACAATTAACATATTCCATTTCAATCAGTAGTATTTTGAAACTTGTTTGAGCTTGGTTTTGAATTACGTGTTCATCATGACCAATTCCAGTTGAATTGTCCTTTTATTTTTAAGATTATTGTTTTTATCATTAAGCTGTGTTTATTCTAAATTTCTCTTCATATTTTGATCACCAAATCATTTTTTTATTTTTAAAATTTTCAACTAATTTTACAATAGCATCCACATTGTCAACTGTTTTACTTTTGCAAAGTGAGCTAAAAACTTCTCTTTGATTCCAATAATTGGATGAAAAATATTTGCATCATTATTGATGTGAATTTAACTGATTTCTATTTGAAGTATTTGATGATACTGATAAAGAAACAGCATTAATTAACTGCTTACAGTGTTTGTCTTCTGCTAACAGTGGATGCATTAAAACCTTTTGCTTCATTTTCATATGTTCACAAGAAACCTGGGAATTGAAACCAAATGTATTTAATTAAAAAAAGTCTTTTGATGTACATGAAAGTTATGCTTCACAGGTTGGTATGTAAACACATTTTCTGCGACTGCACACATGATTTTTTTTTTCTGGCACAGTCTCAAAGTAATAAATGTTTGAGGTAGATGGCTGATGCTTCTTTAGCTGAGCTGTGTCTTCTGGTTTTCATATTTGAGTGATACAGTAGAGATCTCATGGTGGATAGGAAATGACGAACATTTTGTGCAAATTACTTTTTGTCATCCAGTTTCTTGGAAAATAAAAATTCAATATTTAATTATCATTAAATATTCACTTTCATTTTCAGCTCGTTGCTGCTGAAATTTTGTTGTAAAATTTCAAAAATTGAGGAACAATAAATCAATATTGTAGAGTTAAATGACATAATAATGACAACAGCACTGTGTCGAGAGTACAGGCTACTTTCTTCATTTTATAAAACAACAGTTCTGGTTCTATTTCCTACACATCTGTCATATACTTAACCTATAACTTCCTGTGTTTTAACCCAGATGCCCCTCACCACCATCTATTATGAGCATGGTTTTATGTGGGACTGGTGGTTGGCAGATTTGTGTATTTTATAAACCAATACAGGACCAACACAGTGTATAATACTCCTCCCTCCACTGCCACCCAGACCAATAGGAGATGGCTGCCTCTCACCACTTACGTACCAGAAACATAACACCCTGCCTGCCAACCTGGAAAGGGAAATGTTAGATTTCATAAGGCTGAGGGTGCCAGGGAAACAGAAGGGGTTATGTTACCTGTCTTTAAATTTAAATTAGGTTTCAGGTTGAAACTATTCATTCCCCATAATTCTCACTATTCATTCCCCGTAATTCTCACATTTTTCTAGATAAGACTATCAGAAACTACCAAACCCACCTTAGCTTATTTTAACATAAGTATTTAATAATATTTTGTAAAAAATGAAAAATCTGGAACAAATGTAAATTGTGACAGGGTGTCTTAGATAACTGGCAGAAACTGGGTACATTTCTGGGCAAACCGAGATGTAGAGTGTTCTGGTTACTGATTGCTAGGTATGAAACTATACCAAAAAGTAGTGGTTTACAACAACTCACTCGTTATATCTCATGGTTTTGTGCATTGGGAATTCAGGCAGTGCTCAGCTGGGAAGTTTTTCCGCTGCATATGGCAACAACTGTGGTCACGTGGTAGTATTCAGTTGGCAAGCACTCTGGTTTGGAGGGTCCACATGGATTCACTCATATTTCTGGTTCCTGGGCTGCCTCTCTTTCTTCCCCTCCAATGTAGTCTCTGGACTTCTCCACACATTCTCTTCCTCAGGTTAGTCAGATTTCTTACTGCTCTGGCCCAAGACTCCCAGAGACTAAGATGAAATGTGTCAATCCTTTTCAGGCTAGACCTAAAACTAGCTCAGTGTCACTTCTGTAATATTCCTGGATCACAGCAGTCAAAGACTGGCCCAGATTCAAGGGGAAGGGACATTGTGTTCAGCTTCAATGGGAGAAGTGTCAAAGAATTTGCAGCCATCTTTTAAAAAGCCACATATCATCACAATAGGCTCAGGTTAACATCAGAATATGAGTGTACAGCCATTCACTTGCTGTTAAACCAAATAAGATAAATTGCTCATCCGTACTCAAAGATTGTAACACTAATTATAAATGGTGAGTTTCATCACAATATAAATATTTTACCTATTAATCAATAGCTGTTAGCTATTAATATAGCTACAAATAGTGATTAGCATCATCTATGTGCAAAACACTGGCACTGTACTAATTGCTACAGAGTGAAAATATGAATCAACGCTCCTAACTCTAGAACCAAGAATTTAGTGAAAACGTGATCATGCTCAAACAAGCACCAAAAAGAAGGAATGGTATTCACAGAGATGATTACCGCCCAGTCCTTATTCAAGAGTATGTGCAGGTATGCTTATGATCACAGGAACACTGAAAATTAAAACAACTTAAGATGAATACATGAATATCATGGCCATATGACATTTTATATCCTTCATTGTTAATCTTCCAAAGCATTCAGCTGTGGTAATATTATTTAATAATCGACCACATAATTTCAGGACTAGTTAATGTTTTTATTTAAAAACCTTCTATTTGTTCTTAAAATTAAAGTCTTTTATAACTTTAGAGGGATAAAGATATAATTTGTAAAATGTGGCATTAATAAAGTTGGACTTACAGAGCTGAGAGAACAAATGTATTGTGTTAAGAGATAAAGCCACTTGTCTGCCAGACACATGAAATCCTATAGAGACTTCTCACACAAGTTAGGCGCACACACACACAAGCATGCAAAAGCACACACACAGAACATTGTAGATATTCTCATTGTGACTCTGGCTTATAATTATCCCTATATGCAAAAAAAAAAAAAAAAAGCAGGCCTCAAAAAGAAAAAAATGGAAAAAGCCAATGTTATCTGCTCTGAGAAAGAACTGGTCTGACACTGTGTAGCTAGATAGTAGCCCTACAGAAAGAAATCTCTAAAAAAGCGTTAGCTTTAAATCTGTAAGGAATTATGAGATTTTTGTCCCTCCAAGAAATGCATCAAAAATTGGAAAACAGTGTAGAATAGGATCAGAAGGTGAAAGAAGAGACACTACTAAATGAATTCTATCTCAGGAAAGTTAAGGTTGAAAGCCAGAATCTCAAATGGCAAAAGGTAACCCAGCAATTCATTCTAGAGTTTCCAATAATAATAAAACCATCTTAGGCCCCTCCTAAAAAAGTTGTCAAGGGTTATCTATGCCGATTAACTTGGATGAATACTAAGTGAAGGTGTTACAATGTGGTTCTCACTTCACACTTTCAGTATATTTATCCTTTATTTGACTCAAAGCAGATTACAACAGAAATATCACTTGACAGAGATAGCAAAAATAGCCCAGTTTTTTCTCTTGCTCTTTCTTTTTGAGTATTGAAAGATTTCTAGCTAGTGCTGCAAAATTGTTCCCACTACTCTGCTTGGCATGCAGAAAAAGAGATAGACTTGGGATAATTTATGTGCTTATCAGTCACTAAAAATGGAGTTTGTATTACAAATTCATCTAACTTATTTTGCATATTTGATATTCCTGGTTGGTAGTTACTGTTGTAATTATTATTTAGATGCGGTAGTTTTTTGTTTTATTTTAAAATTATTTTCATTGTTATAAAAATAATCAATTTTATTTTTAGAAAAAATATGGGTAAGAAATGATAAAAGTAATTCACCATCTAGAGGTAATTCTGTATATATTTTGTCTGTTTTCTAGTCTTTTGAAAATCTACATATGCATGTATAGGATCATATGTGTAATGTATGTAACTGTAACTACACTGAAATAAATAGGGGAGAGTTAGAGTTCAACATCAAACACACTTAACATTAGGCCATGTGGGGTTCAAAATAACTTGTACATCAAGTAGGTCTGAGTGGAGATGGGCTGACACTAAGAGGTGTCTTCTGTTGAGTTGCAAGGAAAATAATTCAGAAGTAAAAGTATGTGTGAAGGAGTTTAACTGGAGGTAGGTGGGGCTGCTGCTCCTCTCCTTTCACCTATACAGAGTTGGGGAAGCAGGATTGGGTAGACAGGGAAGCTGAACTGAGAGGTGATTGCAACAGAGATCACCGTTGATCCGGCAGGGAGGTTGGAACTGAATAGTCCTTCAGGGGACCAGGCTTCAAAAAGAATTAATTTGTTTTTTATTTTGGAGGGAATGTCTTGACATGCCCATGCTATTGGGCTTCTAAAATTTTAACTCAGATGTATCGCACCCTCAAAATTTTGTAGGATGTATCTCCTACCTTATAGAGTCCTTCCACGTATATGCTACTTCTTGAGATTGAATATTTTTAAAAAGTAATATATAGGGCGCAAGCTGTTTTTTAATAAAGGCCCCTGGAGGGAGTCACTCAACACTCCTGCTTCCTTTTCATGGGCTAGAACTTAGTCATACAGCTGTGTCTAGAAGGCTAGGAAATGCACTCTTCATTCTGGGCATGGAGTGTGCAAGTGAACGTTGGAATTTCTGTTACTTCTAACAGTCAAGGTGAAGGGTAGATATAGGAGGCCCACTGGCCATCTCTGCCATAAACACTGAAATCTGTTTAAACATGAAACCAAGGTTAAACAATGGGTAGTTACTATTATAGAACCAAATGTAAATGTAATACCTTTTGACAATATAAAAATATTATCTAGTAGATGACATAAGATTGGTCTGTGAGATGCACCATATAGCAATCCACTGTAAAATAAAAATGATGAGGCCAGGTGTGGTGGCTTATGCCTGTAATTCCAGCACTTTGGGAGACCAAGATGGGAGGATCACTTGAGGCCAGAAGTTCAAGACCAGGCTGGGCAACACAGAGAGACCTCATCTCCTGGGCAACATAGAGAGACCTCATCTCCACATACACACACACATTAAAAAAACTTTTTTATTATTATACTTTAAGTTCTGGGATACATGTGCAGAACATGTAGGTTTGTTACATTGGTATACATGTGCCGTGGTGGTTTGCTGCACCCATCAACCCATTGTCTACATTAGGTATTTCTCCTAATGCTATCCCTCCCCTCTGCCCCCACTGCCCGACAGGCCCCGGTGACACACACAATTTTTTTAAGTGATGGATCTGGGGTCAGGTGTGAGCAGGAATACAGAGCACTATATTGATGAGTAGCCTTAACTTACATGGCATGCTTTGTATGTTGAACTCAGGGCAAATTATGTGAATCTGAAGAAATGACTCTGTAAGATGGTTCAAGTAAACAAGGAGTCTTGCACAATTTTGACCTTATGATGGCTTCTCCCAGACCTTTGGTTTGGTGAGCCAACTTTTCTTTCAGATGGAGGCAAAGATTAAATCTGTGACTAGGTGTTATCATAAAGCAAGCTCTCAAACATTTTTTCTCTTAAGACAAATGTGTCACAATGACATACCATAGGAGATGTTCTTTAACACTCCAAGAGACAAGGGAGTTACTGTGCAAGATAGATTAATTCTCTTTCTTGGGCTGCTTCCCTTCAGGAATCCTGTTCTTCCAAGCACGCTACTCATAATTACCCATGCAACCAGTCCATTCAAATCATTTAGGGAATAGTACAAAAGTGGACTGGGGAAGAGTGAGAACTATCCTTGAGTATATTGTATAACATATAGAAAGCAATTAAACAAGGATGAAAGACAAGATCTGCCTAAATAGTGAAAGAGGTTGAATTGGGGATTACACGATATTGAGATTAAACTTAAAATTATGTATTGTGCATTGTGAAAAAATTTCATGTATCGTGAAGTAACTTTTAAAAAGTCAAGCTGATAAAGTCTTTATCTTCATAACTTTCACTTTTAAGTTGCTTTACGCCAGGTTAATTTAATTCAAAGATATTTAATCTTAAAGATCAGTTATAAAGCATACTTTTCTCTCCCAGGACACACATTTGGTCAACTAAGACTGTGGGTAGTAGTCACTAATACAGTCAAGTAATAACACTTTTCTCCTGTACCACAAGATGGCAGCACATGCAAGGGTGCCTATTTACAGTAATCATTTGTGTAGCGTTTTAATGTCTCCTTTGGTTTTTGGATGATTTAAAGGGTAGCCTTCTACCTTCTAGAATATAAGTAGTTTATATTATTGCTTTTTTGTTGTTGCTTATTATTATTCTTTATTTTGTTGTTGTTCATCTTCTTAAGTTCAAGAGCAACACATACTTTTCCCTCTATATTATCAGATCAACATTTGTCCTTTTACAAATTAAGCTACCTGGTGGGGTAGGGGGGAAACATATTTACTTTTAGGCCATGAGAGGAAACATCCTTTCTCACAAATGCTATTTGGCTTCTCTTTCGATTTAGATTCACAAGAGAAATAATCTCAAATTGGTGTTCCCTCTAGAAAGTTCTTCTCCCAGATTTCACATTGCTTTTTCAAGTTCCATAGGTGTCTGCTCAATTCATTTCTATGAAGACTTCCGTGACTGCCCTGTAAAAAAAAAAAAAAAAAAAAAGACATCATAACACCCTTTGTACCTCTAGTATTCCTCTCCCTCCCTTATTCTAATTTATTATTGTCAACCAATCTACCATACATTTACTTGTTTATTTGTTTATTGCTCTCCCCTAGTAATCTGTAAGCTTTGCAAAGGACAGGATTTTGTCAGGCTTGTTCATGGTTGTAGCCCCAACTTCCAGAATAGTGCCTGCACTTGGTGGGCATTCACTAAACATGTGTTGAAAGTATGTGTTGCCATAAAGGTTGGAACA
Organism: Colobus angolensis palliatus; assembly: GCF_000951035.1. Lineage (NCBI taxonomy): Eukaryota > Metazoa > Chordata > Mammalia > Primates > Cercopithecidae > Colobus > Colobus angolensis. Next base: position 2,801,777 of record NW_012115222.1, read on the forward strand.
ATTGAAATAATTGTAGCAAGATGGTAGATGTATTTAAACAGGACACATGTCATAAATAAAAGAGCTCTAACCTAAGCATAGAGAGGTAGAAGTTCTCATTCCTGTTCTACCCTACAACTAAGGACCCTCATGCTGTCATTCAAACTTTGTGGCATTTGGGTTCTATTTAGTCAATATGGATAATAAAATCATTTTTACTCATATCCTGACATAGATGTGAAGCTCTGGTTACATAAATTAAGCAAATATGGATAATACAATTATTTCTTTAATTTTTAATGATTTGGAGATCACAAAGAAGGAAGCTAGTTCTTTCTCTTCAGTAGCAGCCATGATTTCCCAAACATTCCTAACCTCTGATAAAAAAACTTCCCAAGGTACACAAGACCTCTCTTTTCTCTCTCAATCAAATAATATAATTCTTGCTTGAGGTTCTGTAAGGTATTTCCTTGAATCTTGTTGGTTTTTATCAGACATACTGGCAAATACAGAGCAAATATACAACATAAAAAAATTACACAGGGACAAACTCCTGACTGACATTTCTCCTGGTGAAGAACTTATATAAATGTAGTGGGAAAATATTTTAAGAAAATAATCCATATACTGTCTCCTACCTTATGATATAACTGCTTGCTGATCTCAAATGTGGCAGCTCAAGGAAGGAGTGTCATCTGCTTGAGAAATAGTTTACAGTAGGAGACAATCATGCCACTTTTTTCAGCTTTTAAGATCAAGGAAGACCATTGTCTATTAAATTAAAAAATAGTGGAGACATGATATGATTAGAAAAAACAGGTTTATATTTCTGTTCATAGACTAGATAAAATAATTCTCACCTGAAACAGAAGAGGGAGAATTGACCAAAGGTAGAAGAAGGTGAAGTGCATTATGCTTTACAAGCTACCTTTTGATTTGGAGTGTAAATTCTGCCAGCCAAATCTCAAATAGAATAGGTCACATTTAATTATATCACACTCTTGTCTCATTCTAGCTCTTTTGCACTTGAAAGCACTCACAGATCATCTTTTTGCTATTAAATGTCTTGACTGACTTAGAATCACCTAGATCAAAGGGATTCAAAGGTGAAATATTTGAATATCCGTGTCATCTTGGACAACCCATTTATCATAGTCTCAATTTTCTAATGTGGAAATTAAATCAATTTATTCTTAGGCAAAATGTGTATATGTCTGTGTAAGAAAATATGCCCATATACTAGATGGATCTCCAGCATTCTCTCTCTTCTTTTGTCATTTCTGTATCTGCTTCTTTATTCTGAATAACATGCTCTAGATGCCTCCTATCCAAAGCAATCTCCACATTACTCAGATGCCTCCAAACTATTTCCCGTTCTCATCATGAGTTTATTCAAAAGAATAGTCTATACTTACTGCCTTCATTGTCTCACTTTCTTCATCCCCGATTTTCCATAATTCCTTTGTAAAATCTCACCAGCAATACCATTGCTGCCAAATCTAAGGAACTGTTCTCAGTCCTCATCTTCCTTGACCTCTTTGTCACAAATGAAATTGAATTTTCATTTTACCTTGCAGATCTCTGCTTGGGTGTATGACATGTCTTTGTCCTAGTTGTCAGTAGGCCCCTCTGAGCACATTTTCTTCCATTCTTTTGCTTGCTTCTCTTTTTGCTCTTGTTACTCTTAAAAGTTGGTGTCTCCCAGGTTCTGGCTTCCAGTCTTAACCCACTTCTTTTGTCCCATACACCCTCCCAACCCCAAACCCAGGATAATCTTGTGATCTTCACCCATAACCTATGTATTAGTGACTCCCAATTCATTCCCATAGTCCTGGCCCTTCTTGCTGGTTCCCCATAGATACATCTCCTTTGCTGGTTCCTCTTTTTTTCCTCTGACTGTTCAATATTGGAGAGCAACAGAGCTTAGTCATTGGACTTTCTTTCCAGTTATATTCCCTCCCTTGGTTATCTAATTAGTCTAATGGATTTAAACCATGTGATGATTTCCAAATTCTTATCTCCAGTCAAGACTTTCTCCCTCCACTCTAGACCTCAATGCCTGCTCAGTATTGCTCTTTGTATGTCTCATAGGCGTCTCAAAATAACATTGCTAAAACTGAACTCCTGGAAATTCTGTCTTTCTGATGACTCAGGTCAAAGCCTTGGGGTTGCCCATGGCTGCTTCTTTCTCTAACATCTTGACTTCTCTCTCTTTTCTTTTTTTCTCTTTCTTTCTGTCTTTCTTTCTTGCTTGCTTGCTTGCTTTTTTTTTTTTTTTTTTTTTGGTCTCACTCTGTCACCAAGGCTGGAGTACAATGGTGCGATCACGGCTTGCTGCAACCTCACCCTCCCTGGGCTCAAATATTCTTCCTGCCTCAG
>NW_012115222.1:2804204-2830787 GCF_000951035.1 Colobus angolensis palliatus
AACATTGCTAAAACTGAACTCCTGGAAATTCTGTCTTTCTGATGACTCAGGTCAAAGCCTTGGGGTTGCCCATGGCTGCTTCTTTCTCTAACATCACAGACTTAGAGAGTCATGTAATTACAGTTTAAAAGATATTTTTCTTTTTCTTTTGCTTGCTTGCTTTTTTTTTTTTTTTTTTCAAGGTCTCACTCTGTCACCAAGGCTGGAGTACAATGGTGCGATCACGGCTTGCTGCAACCTCACCCTCCCTGGGCTCAAATATTCTTCCTGCCTCAGCCTCCCAGGTTGCTGGGACTACAGGCGTGCACCACCACATCCAGCAAATGTTTGTACTTTTAGTATTTTTGGCCATGTTGCCCAGGCTGGTCTCCAATTCCTGGGCTCGAGAGATCAACTCACTTTGGCCTCCTAAAGTGTTGGGATTACAGGTGTGAACCACCATGCCTTGCCTGAACTTCCAGTTTATCAGCATACACTGTCAGTTCCATTGTCTTAAAACATCCAAATTCCTACTACTTTTCTCCATCTTCACTAATGTCAGCTGGATCCAAGATACGCTCACTCCTAGAGTGGATTAGTGCAATAGCTTCCTAACTGGTCTCCCAATTTTGCCTTTGTCCCATTAGTCTGTTGAATCCAACATCCTGGGTGACCTTATTAAAACTCAAATATGATTGTATCATTCTTCTGCTCTTAAACACCAATGGCTTTCTCTCTCACTCAAAATAAGGTAGAAGCCCTAAAAATGACCTCAATGCCCTGTGACAAAGGCATATATTCCTTACTTCATTGATCTCCTTTTATATTAGTCCTCTCCCCCTTCTATTCCCCCTGCCCACTGCCTTCCTGCAACCTGAACACTCCCTCCCCTTTCTTCTCAAACAGTAATTCCTCTTCTCTTTCATGTATTGAGCTTCTGGCTGTTCCTTAAACATATCAGTAAGGCCTCTCCATCAGGGTCATTGCACCTGCCTGGAATACTCTTTCTCTAGATACCTACTTTGTCTGAACCCTCACATTTTTCAGGCTGATGCTCAATTTTTACCTTTTCACAAAGGCCTTCTCTGACCACCCTATTTAAAATGTTAATAATCTCCAACATGACTATTCCCATTCCCTGGTTCATTTTTCTATAAATTATCTTATCACTATCTAACATGATACCTCTTTGCTTATTAATTTTGCTTATTGTTTTCTTTCCTCTACTAGACCATAAGCAACATAAAAGCAAAATGTTACTTTTGCATTTTTTAAAAAATATGGAAATTTTATTGAAAGGAATAAAAATTACTTATATATCATATTCATTCATCATTATATCATTTCAACGAGGCTACACAGGGATTGCCCTTTTTCACAGGTAATATATTTAAAGTCTTTAATAATTAGAATAAAAAAGAATATCCCTGGGAGTAAAGATATTTAAATATGTATTGTGTGTTGGTGCTTAATATTAATGCTTATATGCATAGATGTATATTTATATGTACATAGATACATACATAAATATATATACTTGCAAAAATATTTTAAGTGGCTTTAACAAATAAAATTGTAGCATGAAAAATATGCAGCATCATAAAATACAAAGAATATGCTATAAATAAGTGAAAAAGGGACAAATAATATTGTCTGTATTATTGCACCAGCCTCCTAACTTACATCTTTTCTTCTAGTCTCTAACTTTGCAATTAATTCTCCACCCATTGTCTAGAGTAAATTAATATAATCACTTTACTTCTCTACTTAAACCACTTCAATGAATTTTACTTTTCTGTTAACTTCCAGAGATATTAAAAATTCTTAGGGGGATGATTTTGCTCTCTTAATAGAGCACTTCTGATAGTGAAGAAGGTTGACACTCGTCTACTTCCCTCATCTGCTAAAGATAATCACAAACCAAACATTAGAACTCCCCATGTACAATAGCACTTATGATGTTTTATTATAAGCAATCATATACTTATATCTTTTCCTGACTTGATGTGAGCTATGTGATGTGTCTTATTTTATTTCATTTCTATTTACATCCCCATCATGGTCCCTAAGGGTGATATTTCGTAAATGTTTAACTAAAAGGAAGCATATAAAACACATACATTCACACTGTACGTGGTAGAATGTAACAATGATATTAACAAACATACCAGGACTTATACATTTAAGGGTATATTCTTTTTTTAACTTCACAAAATGTATCTTGTAATATGTAATGAAGAAGGCACATATGCTAAATTGTTATATATGCTTTAATTTAAAAAAGGTGTTCATAAAAAATATCACAAACCAAATTTCATATAATGAAAACATATTTTAAACCCCTACAATGGCGAATATATTAATGTCCTTCATATATAAAGAATGATTAAAAGTCAACAGAAAATGAGCACAGAGTAATCCATTTGAAAATACATATATTCAGTTAAAACATTGAAATCTTTAGAGTTAGTAGTAACCTAATACATATATATGAAAGAGTGCAGAGGCTTTCATTTTGTTCATTAATTGTCAACTTATCTTAATAATAGGTAGGGGAAGTGAAGAAATTATAAACTTTTGAGGTAGTCTTTTTTTTTTTTTTTAAGTTCCAGGATATATGTGCAGGATGTGCAGGTTTGTTACATAGTTAAATGCGTGCCATGGTGGGTTGCTGCATCTAACAACTCACCACCTAGGTATTAAGCCCAGCATGCATTAGCTCTTTTCCCTAATGTTCTCTCCCACTGCCCTCCCCCAGCAGGCCCCAGTGAGTGTTGTTTCTCTTCCTGTATCCATGTGTTCTCAGCTCCCACTTGTAAGTGAGGGCATGTGGTGTTTGGTTTTCTGTTCCTGCATTAGTTTGCTGAGGATAATGGCTTCCAACTTCCTCCATGTCCCCGCAAAGGACACGATCTCATTCCTTTATATGGCTGCATAGTATTCCATGGTGTATATGTACCACATTTTCTTTATACAGTCTATCATTGATGGACATTTGGGTCGATTCCATGTATTTGCTATTGTGAATAGTGCTACAATGAACATATGCATGTGTGTATCTTTATAATATAATAATTTTATTCCTTTGGGTATATACCCAGTAATGGGATTGCTGGGTCAAATGGTATTTCTGGTTCTAAATCTTTTGAGGAATCACCACACTGTGTTCTACAATGGTTTAACTAATTTACACTCCCACCAACAGTGTACATTACTATTTCTCCACAAAATTGCCAGCATCTGTTGTTTCTTGACTTTTTAAAAATTGCCATTCTGACTGGCATGAGATGATATCTCATTGTGGTTTTGATTTGCATTCCTCTAATGATCACTGATGGTGAGCTTTTTTTCATGTGTTTCATATGTTTGTTGGCTGCATGTATGTATTTTTTGGAGAAGGATCTGTTCATATCCTTTGCCCACTTTTTAATGGGGTTGTTTTTTTCTTGTGAATTTGCTTATGTCCCTTGTAGATTCTGGATATTAGGCCTTTGTCAGATGGATAGATTGCAAAATTTTTCTCCCATTCTGCAGGTTGTCTGTTCACTCAGATGATAGTTTCGTTTGCTGTGCAGAAGCTCTTTAGTTTAATTAGATCCCATTTGTCAATTTTTGCTTTTGTTGCAATTGCTTTTGGTGATTTCATCATAAAATCTTTGCCCATGCCTATGTCCTGAATGGTATTGCCTACATTTTCTTCTGGATTTTCATAGTTTGGGGCTTTACATTTAGGTCTTTAATATATTTGGGTTAATTTTTGTATAGGGTGTATGGAAGGGATTCAGTTTCAATTTTCTTTTTTTATTTTATTTTTTTATTTATTTATTTTTTTATTATACTTTAAGTTCTAGGGTACATGTGCATAACGTGCAGTGCATTGGGGAGTTATACCTGATATAAATGATCAGTTTCAACTTTCTACATATGGCTAGCCAGTTCTCCCAGCATGATTTATTAAATAGGGAGTCATTTTAAGGAGATGTTCTTTTATAACCTTCAAATTATCTCCTTTGGAAGCTAGAAATACTCTCGCGATTTGTCTTTTTCGTCTCTTTTTTCTTTTTGGAATTCCGTCTTTGTAATTGCCTTCAATGTCTAAGCGATTTAAAAAAAAAAAAAAATTATTGGCCAGGCGCGGTGGCTCAAGCCTGTAATCCCAGCACTTTGGGAGGCCGAGACGGGCGGATCACGAGGTCAGGAGATCGAGACCATCCTGGCTAACACGGTGAAACCCCGTCTCTACTAAAAAAAAATACAAAAAACTAGCCGGGCGAGGTGGTGGGCGCCTGTAGTCCCTCCCAGCTACTCGGGAGGCTGAGGCAGGAGAATGGCGTAAACCCGGGAGGCGGAGCTTGCAGTGAGCTGGGATCCGGCCACTGCACTCCAGCCCGGGCGACAGAGCGAGAATCTGTCCCCCTAAAAAAAAAAAAAAAAAAAAATGTTAAATCATTCTTTGAATGTAGATTTATTTTGGTGAAAATTCAATTTGGAGCTAAGTTAAGTGAATAAGGTGGGTATTATTTGCAGTCCAAAATGAATTGTGATAATAACATAAGATTCATTTTCTCTTATGTAATTTGTAAACTGGCTTTGGTTATAAATTTCAAAGACATTTCCGTAATGACAGCTGGGTAATCATAGTCCGTCAAGTAAATCATGAGGCAAAAAATAAAAATCGAAACCTACACCCTATTTGGAAGTATAAAATCTGGCTTTTAAAACGTAGTGGTAGATTTTAGGCACATTTGGAAACTTATTTTTTCCAAAAAAGCAAAGTGAGATACAGCCACTATTAGATGTACTAAAAACAATACACAATGGAAAATGTGGTCTTGTCAAAATACTGAAGACGTGTCTTGACCACAAATCTTCCTGCTAGTATATATTGCCTGATGTCATCACAGATAAGAAACCAGTAGGTGTTGTATCTTGTATATTTCTTGGACTTATGTAACCAAGAGATCCAACATTACTTTTGATTTTGCTGAGATCACTGCACTTGAACTTGTTCTCTCAACACTCTTCATTTAACAGATAAAAAGGGCCTGATATGAGCAAAACACTCTGCTAGCTAGGAATGAGTAAGTTCTTACTTATACATGGCAGCAGTTATCATCTAAATACCTAATTTTAGAAACCTGATTAAACTTTGAAATAATAATTAACAAGATACAGAAGTATATATTTAGATGTTTAAAAAAAAACAGGAAAGAAAACAAAGCTGCAAGAGTCAGATACATGGGTGCTTAAGTAATATGGACACATTTTTTTAAAGAAATCGGATTTCAGCTAAATAGTTGAGAGCTTGGGAAGGGAAACGTAGCAGGAAAAACATGAGGTAAGGCTTTAAGTTGGAAATGCACAGTTTGGGGCAAAGAGCAGTATTTGGAATTCATAGGAGGAATGACTGAATAGTTGGGAGGGTGCGGTATTAAGAGACGCGAGCGCACTATGTAGCCAGCCTGGGAGGCACTGTATACAATATATAGAATATGACTGAGCATTTGGAAGAATGGAATGATCTATAATTGGTGTTTTAAAAATATTAATATAACTACTGAATGAGTAATATATTGGAGCAGAGAGAAACTATAAAAACAGAACTCAAATAAGAGGTTATTGCTAAAATCAAAAGTCCTGTCTGATTCAACCAGCCCTGTAGCCTCTACAAGTATGACTATGCGTGGTTAGGCTTAGTTTCATCCTTAGTTGAAGGTAACATAGGTAATTCCCAGATCTACATGAATGTCTCCAGCACAAGCAGTTTTTAGAAACGTGGTAGTTCAGGCAGCATCAGAGACTAGGTCAGAGTAGGGATTCTGTATTGACAGCTGACTCTATTTACTACTACTACTTATCTTGTAAAGACAAACGACTAATTTTATTCATTAACTTACCAAAAAATACTCATAGTGATATACATCCAATGAAATAAATATAGTCATTTTAATTAGACTATTTTCTTAAGTCCTTGAACTTAACCATTGCCTTCTTAGTATCAATGTATTGATTAAACAAATTGATAATTACTTGTATAATTATAGATATATGATTTAATTAAAATTATTTTTGGTAAGATAAAAACGGGATGTAGGATACATCAATACTGATTAGAAAAATTGTCAGACAACCTTTAAAATCATAGTGATCATTTAGATTCTCAGAATATTCTCATTTTCTTTGAAAAATATGATGATAACAGTTATAACTGGACCTGGTCAGAAGTGATTTTTTTTCTAGGTCTCCTTTGTTCAAGGAAAATTGGATTTCTCAGATTCATCCAAATTAATAGAGTGATCCAGAGATGATATCTGATTAAGTCCTTTTTGTTGTTACAACTCACTTCAAACACTGTAGACAGACATGTCTACAGTTCTCTTTTCAACCACTTGCTGGTCTAAAATTACTTTTTTTTTTTTAACATGAGGTATTATATTTTGGTACAAAGCAAACCCTAACTGCTGTATAATGTACCCTAGGGTGCCTCCACTGCACTCCAGGTAACAATTTTGTGCCCACATAATGCTGTGCATGTCTCTATATAAACCTCTCAGAGAAATTTTGGAGCAATTGCCGTTGTATGCCCCACTAACCTCAACAGTCTGGCAATTGCTGTGAATTTCTTCAGTGATGGGGCAAGTAATAATTTTCCCTAGGCATTGAGGTAAAAAGACAGATCAGAACTTAACTACCTTTTCTCCAAACTGTCCTCCCTCTTTGGGCCCCAGCCACTGCTGCTGCCATGACACCACTGCCTAGCTCACCCCTCCAGTCTGGCAATTGCTGTGAATTTCTTCAGTGATGGGGCAAGTAATAATTTTCCCTAGGCATTGAGGTAAAAAGACAGATCAGAACTTAACTACCTTTTCTCCAAACTGTCCTCCCTCTTTGGGCCCCAGCTACTGCTGCTGCCATGACACCACTGCCTAGCTCACCCCTCACACCAATTTGTGACAATCTTTCTCAGTATCCCCGGGCAAACTCTTGATTCTGTAGTTTCTCCAAGCACCATTCAGAGGAAGGGAGTCAGGACCCACCTATTAAAAGCAAAGCACAGTTCTTTGGAAGTAGGATCTCTTTCCTTACCATGACTCAACTTAGGAGGAAGCTCACATGGTGCTTGTAAAGTCTTATCCCACCCACCTCTTGAGATGGTAAGAACACTGTTACTGTTTCTACTTGCCCTTTGGCACCTGAGATAAACAGAGGATAATTATAATGGTTGTTGGACATTTAATATGGCTCAATACTCATTTTTAAATTATCAACTGAATGAAATAATTTTTAAAGTTTTGTGCACAGGAATTTCATTATTTATCACTTCTAGGACCAGGTAAACTAAAAAATTTAAGACAAATAGTTTTAAGTACATCTGTATTCATGGTGTTGTGTTAAATCTCTTATAGTATTAGCCAAGTAAGAACATTGCCATTGAGCCAATACACTAAAGTTTTAAGAACATGCTCATGTCTTTGCAAAATTTATGATCAGACTGGTAGATACAGAAACCTGACATTGGATTATCTTCTGTGAATTACAAACATTGAGAAGAAACAAGTTCAAATTTTTCATCTAGAGGAATTCCAACTCCTCTGTAGACTACTACTTTTTCCTTTTGGAAGTTTTTAAGTTTGCATCCCTCTGGTAAATTTATGTGATTAAAAAAAAATTAACCAAATTCCGGAACTGAAGTTGCATCCTGTCTTTAAGACTCACTTCATATACATTGGCCTCTATGAAAAATCTGGTGTGCCAAAGGCCTTGGAAACTTCCATGATTGAAATATATTCTCCTTTTCATCTAATTAAATGTGTAGTGCACAGAAAGTAAGTTTCTTTTTGTCTCAAAGTTGTCAGCTTTTCTTTTAAACAAGTTAATCTTGTTTGTATATACTTATGTGCTACATATTAAGATGTAAAAATTTATTAATTTCCAGGAAGTAAAAGCAAACATAATATCAATCAAATTTTGTTTTAGCCCAATGATACTCAAATAAAGGGGTGAAATAAGAGTGCTTTTAAGTCAAGTTATTTTGAAAAACACACACACATATATCCCAATAAAGCTGTAATGTAGATGTCTAAGATTACCAATACCAACAAACATCAGGAAAAGAGCCAGGGACTTCTACATAGTGAAAAACAAAGATTAAGAGACAAATCTTATCAGGTAATGAGAAACATTGTCTAAAGACAAAAAGGGAGAAAATATATAGGATAGATTCCACTAAAAAGAACCCTGTGAGTCCTTAAAATATCGGAATTACAGTTTGAAAACTACATCTTAAAACACATGGGGCCAGGCGCGGTGGCTCACGCCTGTAATCCCAGCACTTTGGGAGGCCGAGGCAGGAAGATCACCTGAGGTCAGGAGTTTAAGACTAGCTTAACCAACATGGTGAAACCCTGTCTCTACTAAAAATACAAAAACTAGCTGGGTGTGGTTGCAGGTGCCTGTAATCCCTCAAGCTACTCAGGAGGTTGAGGCAGGGGAATTGCTTGAACCCGGGAGGCGGAGGTTGCAGTGAGCCGAGATCGTGCCATTGCACTCCAGCCTGGGGGACAAGAGGGAGACTTCGTATCTAAAAACAAAACAAAACAAAACAAACAAACAACAACAAAAAATACACACATGGACAAGTTGGCTATTCTCAGTGCTTCTTTGTTAAGTACATCTTATTCAAACTATTGAAAGAGTTTGTACCAGTTCCCTATAAGAATGATACTTATTATGGGACAGTTACAAATGCTAAGAATGCTTGATTGCAACTGATCACAAAGAGAAAGGTAACTGAAATGCAAAAGAATTTAATTACACAATTTGATTATATCAAGAAAAAACATTTGGCTGGGACTCAGATTTCTGGTATATGGAAAGATAATGGTTTAATCTTAGGCTTAAGCATAACATGTTAATGAAATTTTCAAAGACAGAATGACACTATTATTTCTGTAAGTTATTTCTGCACATTTCTCCAGTGATTGAGACTCATCTACGTACTTCTGCAAGAAATACACTAGCTGAATGTATTCCCCCACTTGGTTTTGAAAGTACAGAAACTTATCTTGGGCCATCAAGAACAGGGCTCCAGAATTCTAACACTGATCTCCTTTCACAAAAACATTGTTTAGGAGTTTGCTTTTAGCAGCCTTTTCATTTCAAAGAATAGGTTGCTTGTCATAGTCTAGGAATGGCTTGCTTGTAATCACTTGGGATGTAAAAAGGCAAAAAATTTTACCCCTGAGGGATACAAAGGGAAGAAACATGATAATTGTCCTCTTATTCCATGACCTAGAAACTTACATACATACTGACACTTTGGAAATTTATTTTTTTCATTATTCTTAAAGGAATCATCATCAGTGTTTACTGGTAGACAATATTCCTCACTTAAATTGTGCTAAAATGTAGCATTACAATCAATCCCAGGTTATTTAATAAGGTAGTCATAGACAGAAAACCAGTTGGTTCACACATTGCAAACCTTCAATGCAACTTCACATAATCCATTAGGGATAGGCTTATCATAGTGGAAGTATCTCCTTTAGAAAATGAGCCATCTTTAAGCATGCAGCTTTAACAGGGCATCTGGCTTGGAGGTAGAAAGCATTCTGTAAACAAAAGAAAGGATTATAGAAATTCTCAATGTCCTTCTATACTATGATTCTCTTATTCATGAGACTATCCTCTGGGGAAAAATGGTGACTGGAACTTGGAGCACTCAGGAATATTTGTCAAACATTGCAGAACATTTCAAGGGGTTAAGATTAATTTACCTGAAGCTATAAATGAATATATTGATTATGAATAAGTGTGTGTGGGGGGGGGGTTGGAAAGTACATTAGGGCTACTGCAACATTTTCACAAACTTGGTGGTTTAAAACCATAGAAATTTATTCTCTTACAGTTCTGATGGCCAGAGTCCAAAACCAAGATGCTAGAAGGACCTTACTCCCCACAGAGACTCTAGGGAAGAGTCCTTTCCATGACTTGACTAGTGGGCACATCACTCTGATTTATTGCATCTCACCTTGCTTGCTCTTCTGTGCATCTGTCTTCTCCTCTCTGTCTCTAATAAAGACACCTGTCAATGGGTTTCGATTCCTCCTAGATAATCCAGGATGATCTCCTCATCTCAAAATCCTTAATTTAATTATGTTGCAAAGACTTGTTTTTCCAAATATGGTAACAGGATTGGGGAACGGACATATTGTTTTGGCGGTCACTATGCCGTCTACCACAGAAAGGAAGATATTTCACTTTGTTTTTGCTTGTTTTCACCTATCTGGCATTATTAGTCTTTTAACTGTATTTTTTAACTTTGTGTTTATGTCATTGTTGCCACAATAATACTATAGTAATGTTTATTTCACCAAACAAACAACAATGGTGTACTGGAAAGAAAGGCATTTTAGACATAATTTGGCCTTGATATGCCATTCATAATCATCTAGAAATGATACATTCTTCTTGACATTGAATATCAAGAAGTTGAATGGACTATCCAACTAATTGAATAAAAAAATACGATTTGTTAAAATTATGGTTATTTGGAAAACACTGAAGGAAGTCTGATTTAAGCTTACGGATCTCCTCAGGCAGGGCTCCGGCAGCCTGTCTACACAAAACCACATTAGCACTGACCTCAGAGGACAGTGATGTCCCCCAGCTCCAGTGGCATTTGTGTAGATAAAGACAAATACATTTCCCTCTGTGGATCTATAAACCTCAAATAATTTAATTTAAACAAACTAGTTGACACATTTCTTACAGGTCTTAAGATTTTCTAGTGGTAGGCTGACTTGGTGATCATTCTTTCCTTCTGAAAATGCTACACATGACATGACACTAGTGAGTCCAAAATACTAGAAGCTCAGTTTGTGTTGAGGACTTCATAAAAACGGTAAAATATACTTTTATTTTAAGCGTATTCAACTTATATTTAAAATATACTTCATTAGGTTGTTTATAAAATATTGTACGGCCTTTTTAAACATGATTTTGGGGTCTTAAATTAGATTTACAATGATTCTATTGAATAAAATATATGAATCTTTCTCAGGATGAATTTTTACTTAGCCCATGTGTAGCCGGCTATGGTAAACATAATACTTTGTTTCTTATTACTTACTTTGCTGCGGATAATTCTGTCCCTTGGTGATAATGGAGGACAATTTAAGGATTGTCTCAGAACACCATGATTTTTGCATGTTTCAAAGTTGCTCTTAAACTTTGAAATGAGGGTTTTAGAGATGAGGTCAAATGGCCTCAAGACAGAATGTGTCATTCTTCAACACTCTCTCTGTAGTCAATGCTGGAAAACTGACCAAAATCTACTCTTTCGCAATTAGCAAGGAGGCATGTTTGCAGCTGTTATAATAGAGTTAGTTATTGCCTGTGTTTTGTAAAAAGCCTTTACTTAGAACAATTGCTCAAACATCTATTTGGTCAAAATGGAAATACAGAATAATTCTATTTTTATGGCCCTCTATTTTAACAAAATGCCAGTTGCATAGCAATGGGACTGTAGTATCCCTCAGTTTCAAATATGCTTAGCATCAGCTGGAAAGAGCTTTTCTCTTTCCACTTCCACTTCACCTGTATTTCCTTCTCAGGTTGTTTTTTTGTAATTTGAGCTCCCTTTTAACAAATGACTAGAAGTGTTCTCATATCCGGCTCATCCTTCTGCTTTTACCTTTTTCCCTGCTTGTGAGGGGTATTTATTTTCCTATAACTAGTCAGATTTGGGTTCATGGTATAAATAAAGGTAAGTTTTCTGAACAAAAATGTCAGCTTTTATATTTTCATATACAAGAAGTATTGTGGCAGATGATGCAACAGATGACATCAAATTAAATAATTTCTGTATTTGTGCTATTATGTAAAATTAGAAATTGTTTTGGATATGTAGGAATAGTCAGACTAATGGGAAAAAATTTTTTTGGGATCCTTTCTGTGTAGAGCATCGTTCTGCCCAATCTGCATAGAGCATCATCTTGCCTAAATCTATAATTTGGTAGTCAGAGATGAAATAAAAAGATATTCCAGGTATGGAATCATCATATAGAGCTGTCCCTCAGTATAAGCAGGGGATTGGTTCTAGGACCTCTGCACATACCAAAATTCACACATACTCAAGTCCTGCAGCCAGCCCTGTGAAATCCATCTATGGAAAAAAAATCACACCCTCTATATAAGGCAGGTTTAGCATCCTGCCAAGAATGTATTTTCATCTGAGCACATGGTTGAAAAAAATCCAGGTATAAGTGGACCAGCACAGTTCAAACCCATGTTGTTCAAGTGTTAACTGTCTTACAAATGATTTCTTGAAATGCCTAAAAGTTCTAAAAGCATATGCCAATTTAGCACAGTTTATGACTCTTAGAAACAAATTCATGAGTCATTCAAATCCATTTAGCAGAGAAAATTGAAGAAATAAGGATTAATTCTTCATATTTTTATGCATTTTCTTAGATTTCTAACTTAAAATGACAAACTTTTCAAGGGCAATTGTTTGAGAGTAACAGCCATTTCCCATGCCTAATTCGATTACCATTAAATCCGTGTTTATTTCCAATGTTCTTAGCTGTGCTATCCACAAATATGTGAATCAATTAGTCACACAATGTGGTCATAAACCAGCAAAGAGACAGTGGAATACAATAAAACAAGCATAGACTTAGGGGTCAGTCTGGATGTGGGTTCATATCCAGGCTTGGTAACTTTCTAGTTGTATAAACTTGGGCAAATTATTGTAATTATTCTGAAAACCACCTAACTGGAATAAATAACATAAAGGTGAGCTGAGATTACATAAATAAAGATAAAAGAGAAAATGACTCAGTGTCAAAGCCCTGGCATGCTGCCTGGAATTCAATGGATAATGATTTTCATTAGAAGCAGAAAACAGAGAATTTGGATAGAGCAGTTTATTTTCTGTCTGCATCAGAATCTCAACGTGGGCACTATTCATATTTGGGGCTGGATAATTCTTTGTTGTGGGGCACTGTCCTGTGTATTGTAGCATGCTTAGCAACATGCCTGGTCTCTACCCACTAGAAGCTAGTAGTGCACCTCCCTCTCAATTACTCCTCCCAAGTTCTGCCACTCTACCACTTGGCGCCTTAATTATGACAATGAAGAATGTGTGCAGGGATTGCCAAATATGTGTCAGGGCAAAATCTCCCTGATTGAGAACCACTGGTCTGCCTGAAGAGTGGGGTCCATTGTCCAGTAGCCCGGACCCAGTCTTGTATCTCTATCCTTCAATTTCACCTTTGGCTAGTTACACAGTTAATGGCAGAACTCCCCCTATGTATAGGGATATAGTCATTGTGTATTTTGGGTACTCATTCTAGATCTTATCAGAGGAGAATTTCTTTATCACCTAAGTTCTTCCTAACTTAGAATACAATATCAGGAATACTGGATATGAAATGAGATTTATTACTTAATTAATTTGTGCTCAGTAAATTCCATGTGAATTTGCAAAGAAGTAAGTAACCATTTTAGGCAAATAATTCGTATATAACAATTACTCTTGTTTAATTCAGAATGCCTCAAGACATTCAATTTTTAAAATTCAGAGAAAAATAAAAAAAGTAAAATGTGTATTTCGGGATAGCAAAACTCTTCCTTGTACATTAATAATCCGTTTCTTTTTTTTTTTTTTGAGACGGAGTCTCGCTCTGTCGCCCAGGCTGGAGTGTAGTGGTGCAGGGTCTCTGCTCACTGTAAGCTCCACCTCCTGGGTTCACGCCATGCTCCTGCCTCAGCCTCCCGAGTAGCTGGGACTACAGGCACCCGCCACCACGCCTAGCTAATTTTTTGTATTTTTTTTTAGTAGAGACAGGGTTTTGCCATGTTAGCCAGGATGGTCTCGTTCTCCTGACCTCGTGATACGCCCACCTCGGCCTCTGAAACTGCTGGGATTACAGGCGTGAGCCACTGCGCCCGGCCAATAATCCGTTTCTTAAGTGATCCTAATACACGTTGTTTGGAAGGATTGAAAAAATTGTTGTTAATATACTTGCTTTCACTTACAAATGATTATTTTTATTTTAATATGTTTATTTTTGAGGAAAAACCTTAAAAATTACTATAAATAAACTGTTAACAGTTTTAAGGAATAAACACTATCAAGCCTGTTTCTGTAAATTATAAAATGAAAAAAAGTTTTTAAATGTACTATTTAGTAATTTAGTGTCAGATGTATATACTGGAGCAGATTATATTTGTAATTATTTTGTCTTTATAAAAACGGAAAAATGACTTAAAAGTGGGGGGTGAAGGAAAATTTGTGAGGTGATCATGAAGAAGGTCAAAATATTCTCAGTTCTATATATATTTGTAAACTAGTTCAATACAGTACCTGGATTAATTATTTTATTATTTATACTGAGCTTTGACTCCAAATAATTTAAATAAGTCTATATAAAATACAGTGAGATTATTCAAATATTCAAAGAAAAAGTAGAAAGAAAAAATAAAACACAACCCCAGAAACATAAAATTAAGTCAGTAGAAGCCTAGTTAAAAATGCATTTATAAAATGTCATTTGTTGTCTACAGCTGGATAAGACATTTTGCAAGAAATGAGCAGAACAAAAATAAAATTAGGAAAACAATTCCATTTATAATCACACCAAAAAGAATAAAATTCTCACAAATAAATTTTTAAAAGAAGTATATACTTTATACTCTAAAAACTATAAAATATTGTGGAAAGAAATTATAATATACCTAAATAAATGATAAGACTTTTTATGTTAATGGATTGGAAGATAACATTGTTAAGATGACAATATTCTCCAAATTGAGATACAGATTTAATTCAGTTCCTACCAATGTCCTGGATGACTTCTTTGCCAAAATTGACAATGTGATCCTAAATTTAATTTGGAAATGCAAATGATCTAGAATGGCCAAAATAATCTTCAAAAAGAACAGAGCTGGAAGACTCACACTTCCTGATTTTAAAATTTACTTCAAATCTACAGTAATCAAAACAGTATGGTATTGGTCTAAAAATAGAATTAGAGTCCAGTAATAAACCCTCAAATTTATAATAAATTAATTTTGAGAAGGGTGTCATGACCATCTAATAGGTAAAGAATAGTGTTCTCAACAAATGGTGCTAGGTCAACTGGATAGTCACATTAACAAAAATGAGTTGGATACTTAGCTTTCTACACACAAAAAAAAAATTCACTCAAAATTGATCAGAGACCTAAAGAGCTTAAACTATAACACTCTTAGAAAACATGTATATCAAACTCTTAAAAATTTAGGTATAAATGTTTGTTATACCTATGGATGTGGGAATGGTTTCTTAGAGATAACACCAAACATACAAGAAACAAAGAAAAAATAGGTATCATCAAAATGAAACGATTTCATACTCAAATTACACCATCAGGAAAGTGGAAAGAACACCCATACAATGAAAGAAAAAATTTTCAAAGCATGTGTCTGAAAAGGGACTTGTATCTAGACTATATAAAGAACAATTACAACTCCATAATTAAAAAGACAAATAATCCAATTTAAACATGGGCAAATGGTCCAAATAGACATTTCTTCAAAGAAGATATACAAACATCCATCTGTTTAATACTGGTATTTATCAGAGAAATGCAAATTGAAATCCACGAGATACCACTTCACACCTCCTAGAATGACTATAGTCAAAAAAACCAAAACTAAAAATTTTTAGTGAGTATTTGGAGAAAGTGGAGCCCTCATACACTGATGGCGGGAGTATAAAATTTAAAAACCAGTTTGGAAAAGCCTAGAGCTTCCTCAAAATCTTAAACACAGACTACCACATGATCTAGCAATTCTACTCCTAGGTATATACCAAAGAAAAATACAAACGTGTACACACAAACATTTGTAAATGATTGTTTGTAGCAGCAGCATCTATAATAACCCAAAGTGAAAACAACTCAAATGTCCATCAAGTAATAAAATGTGGTATATCGTTATAATGGTATATTATTCCACATAAAAAGAAATGAAGTACTTATACATGTTGCAGCATTATGAACCTTGAAAACATGCTTAGTGAAAGAAAACAGATGTAAAAAACCACATATTATAATTATTTCTTTTGTAAGAAAAATTGTACTATTATGTCCTGTTTTGTTTGGTAGTGGTGAAAAGATTGTGGTCAGAGCTAGAATGTCCCATTTAGAAGAAACTTCCATCACCACCCATAGAAAGTAGCTACCCAATCCCTCTTTGAACATGACTTAATTTTAATATTCTACATAAAACCAATCAAAATTTTATTTTTTAAAAATGTATTCATATACTTTATTATCTTAACACTGAAAAGTAATGTATACAAGCAAAGAGTTGCCCTTATTATTCACAGCTGTATCTTTAGGACCAAGAGTGATGCCAGGCATAGAGTTGGCCACCTAATAGGTAAATGTCACTAATAAGACATTTATCAATCATAAGACTATGGGAGATTGAAAGATATAAATATTTAAAACAGTGACCATTTCTTGGTACTGGTGCTTTTTACTAATGTATTTATTTATTAAAATTGATAAGTAAAAATTGAACTGATTTATGGCATATAAGACGATGTTTTGAAATATGTGTACATTGTGGAGTGACTAAGTCAAGCAAACATATGCATTACCTCACATACTTATTTCTTTGTGACGAGAACACATAAAATCTGTTCTCTTAGTGATTTTCAAATATGCAATACATTGTATTAACTGTAGTCATCGTGTTGCATAATAGGTACTGGTACTTTGAGTGCCCTATCTTGTGTAATCCTTAGCTCAGTCCTGGGAGGTCAGTAGTATTCTTTCCATTTTTAGAGAAAGTAATAGTTCACTTCAGATCACACATTCTGTACCAGGGCAAGATTCCAGTTGGCATTTTTCTTCCTGTAAGTGCCATGCTTTAATGATTACACTGTACTATAGCCAGTGCTGAAGCAAGTACTATTGGGATTTAGGAGTGTCAGGGGATGCTTTGAGACAGAGGGATATTTTTAACTAGGTTTTGAATAAAAGGAAGACTTTTGTTCATGTGGTGGGATGGTATACCACCCAAAGTGTGGGAGGAGGAGAGCACGGAGCTTATAGAAAGCAATTTGGCAGGAATCTAGGACGAGCTACACTTTGAGAAGAGGTTTTGAGAATGAGGTGGATATTATGATTAATTTGCTCCTTTTTGCAGAAATGACTGGACCAATGCTCATGTTTCTTCTTTTAATGGCACTAGTCCAATTCATGAGGGCTCCACCCCCATTACTTAATGACTTGCCAAAGACTTCACCTCCAAATATCATCACACTGGAGACTAAGCTTCAACATAGGAATTTGGGGACACTTCCTTTATCTCAGTTCCATCTCCCCCACCATCTGTCCAGTCCCTTCTAGATCACAGAAAAAGCCCTGATATTCACCAACCATGCCCATAATTTCCTGTTTCTGTGCCAGGTCTCTCGATACCACTTTTGCCTGGAGCTCCTAGCTTCAGCCATATTGCCTTCTATCAACATTCTGTCTTTCCTGGCTCCTTTGAAACACCATTGGTTAAAGATCTTTCTGAATGCGTCTCCCAATAATCAGATGTGCTACTAAATAAGATATGATATCTTCTTCGTGATTATCAAGGAATCCAATATTTCTAGCTTTTTCTAAAATCAGTTTCTCAGAAAAGCTTCTCCATCATTCTTGTGGTATGCTCTCTTGTTTACATTTTGGTTTTCCTATTTCAGATAATACTGGGGATTTGCACATGTAGTTCATCTGCATCTATATACTGGTTAACCTCTGTTTAGAACCTTTCTGAAGGAAAGAATAATGATGATTATAGCTAATCATTTGCCTTTTCTGTGTTATTCAAACATGCCTGTATGATGTACTAAAATTATCTCTATTACTTAACACTGTACTTATAATAAAGTAGGAGCTCAAATAATTCTAATTTGCTGAAAAGTCTACAGTCTAACTGATATATTGGAAATAATCTACATGTTATGTCTTCATAGGAACTTCATTTACGATCATTCCTTTGTTTCCCTAAATGGTACCTAAAAAAACCATTCCATTTCACTTTTATTGAGCATCTACTCAGTGTAAGACTATTCTTTGTACTGCATGGAATGCAAGGAGAACTGTGATAGTAACTGGCTTCATAGATCTTAGCATCAACTGTAAGGATAAAGCAAGAGTATTTACAGGTAATTGTAGGTAATAAAAACTGCAATTAGAAGCACACAAAATGTTCTGTAGAATTCAAAGAAAGGAGAGATCATATCACATTAGAAGTTAAAAGAAAGATTTCATGGAATAGTTGATATATCATTTAGGCAGTGTGGCAGAAACTGCTATTTGCCTACCTGAATATCCATTTACCCTTTCCTTTTTAGGAACAGAAATCTGATTTTTAGCTGAGCTCATTGATGCATGAATAGAAAGACTGCAATTCACAGCCTCCCTTAAAGCTGAGTGCAATCACGTGGCTAAGCACTGGCCAACAAAATGTCAACCAAAGTGTTATGTGTGATTTCTGTCAGTGTCACATACAAGTAGCTGACTTGCAAAGAGAAAAGAGATAAATCTTTTTTTTTTTTTTTTTTTTGCCATCACTATTCTGCCTTTTGTCTTTCTTCTGGCTCACAACCTCAGATATAATGGCTGGAGTTTCACGGACTGTCCTGGGTCATGAGGCAACTTGAAGACAGAAACCTTGCGCTAGTCTAATAGAGCAGAAAGACAGGAATTGTGTTCTTATGAAAACATGGAATGAACTTTCTACCTCCAGACTTATTTTACACAATAATGAAATAAACTTCTAACTTATATAAGCCCCTATTATTCAGAGATATTCTGGTCCATCCCACTAAAACAGATTCTAATCTACAGCTCTGGAGGCTTTCACTAAAGGCAGGTGGAGCAAAGTAAATGGCAGGCTGTTAGGAAATTTTATAATTTTACGTCTATTCTCATTTCGGTCATTCCTATAAAACCTCTGGCAATATTCCTTGTGGTCCTCTTTCCTTCCACTAACACTTAACCATCACAACAGGCAGTCTCACTCAGTGATCAAAGATGTGGGCTCTCGAGTCAAGCCTCTGTAGGTTAAGATCCCAGCTTGGCCTCTCATGAGCTGTGTTACTTTGAGCATTGATTTAACCTTTCTCATTTCCTCAACTGCAAAATTTATACAGCAGTAAGGTCCAGCCCATAGGGTTTTTGTGAAGATTGTATTAGTAAAGGATGTACAGTAAGACCATAGAACAGTAACAGGCTCACAGTAAGTGCTCAGTAAGTGTTAGAAAGAAATGTGGCTATCAATTCAAGAATGGCTTGTTGAATGTCAGTTATGTGTTAAGCTTTATATTCAGCTTGGGTACAAGGGAGTAAATAAATCATGTTCCTTACTCTCAAGCAGTTCACAGTATAGTTCTCTGTGAGAAAAATATATATAATTTGGGGGATGATTTTCTTCTAGCTCTGTGTCCTGTTAACCACACCAAGCCAGTATGAATTATAAACCAATGTTTTTGTTTTGTTTTGTTTTTGAGACAGAGTTTTGCTCTGTCGCCCAGGCTGGAGTGCAGTGGTGCAATCTTGGCTCACTGCAGTCTCAGCCTCCTGGGTTCAAGCAATTCTCATGCCTCAGTCTCCCAAGAAGCTGGGATTATAGGCCCACACCCAGCTAATTTTTGCATTTTTAGTAGAGATGGGGTTTTACCATGTTGCCCAGGCTGGTCTTGAACTCCTGAGGTCGAGCAATCCACCGGCCTTGGCCTCCCAAAATGCTGAGATTATAGGCATGAGCCACCACACTGGGCCAACAATGTTTAATCATTGGTTAAATTATACAATTCAGTGCACTCTCCCCTGGCGAGAAGAAATGCCCTGGCATGGCACCCAGGAAGATAAAATGATAATATCATGAGATCTACCCCCACAAAAAATATTTGAGAGACTACCTCTCAAAAACTTCAAATTAATTATAATTCAGTTTAGGGAGACCTGAAAATGAATAACGACAAAGTATGGCAACATCAAAAATACCTAATATTACTATAATTTGTGCAAATGCCAAATTAAATGTTATAAGCTCTCTAAAAAGAATTTTTGCACTATGAGGAAGATGACAAAACAATTTCCACATGGCGTCCACTGCCCATTTATATGTTTATACTAAAAGGTACTTCCTCTGTTGTCCACATGGCTTTCACCAAGCCCCACTTCCACTTAGAACTATTAGAGGAAGTTGCCAAATTATTATGAGTTAGTTGTTTAGAAATTGAACATGATTTTACAGGTAGCCTACCTAATTCACAGTGTGCCTAATTATAACAATAATAACACTGACTCCAACATTGTACCCTAAGCTCTCTCAGAGGAAAATTCACAGCAGATTCTTACTTGAGATGACAAATTACATTTCATGTCTGTAATTTCTTCCAACACACTCTCCTCAGTCACTGGGAATAATTATTGGGATATGGACAAAGAGTTCCATCCATCTGGGGTTTGGGTAAAAGACAATAAAAAGAGAGAAAAGGAGTCCCCAGAGGCTCTTGGTTCTGCATCAGCTTCTAATTGCATTTCTTACAGGGCTAGGAGATTGGTCCATATATTTCCAGTTCTACTATCCTGGCCTGCTCTTCTTGCTGTGGGTTGTCTCCTCTCCCAGGCCACTGCTCTGTGAAACTACAGTTCTTCCCTAGTCTCCAGTTCCTGAATCAAGTATACAGTCCTTCAGAGCAGTGGTTTTCAAATTTTTTTTTTTTTACATGATCTGCAGCAATAAAAGTACAATAAAAGCATTTGACACCATGATTAAATAAATGTGTACCTGTACATAGACATAAGTGAAAGAAAAGTTTTACGGGACAAAACTCATCCTCCTATGTGATATGCACATTCTATTCCATTCTGTTAAAAAATATTTGTTATCACGGCTTACTAAGTCAATTTTATGACTGTTTCATAGCTTATTCCTCACAGTTTGAAGAACTGTGCTTTAACCATTAAAAAAATACTTTTTTTAAAAGCCTAAAAACTAACACAAACAATTTCAAATCATCTTGAAAATGTCCCACTATACTGGACGTTGAGTTTATTTTGACTGTTTAGGGCTTTGAAACTCCTCACTATGAAAACTTCTCTACTTCATGAAAGTTGGAGAGATAGGGCTGGTTTCCTACTACGACATTGTCACTGTCCATACACACTATTTCTCTGACCCCTAGAAGTAAGGGATGAGCATGTGAGCCTTTCAGTTTCTTGGTTTGGAGCAAGAATTCATTCTGGCAGCATAAATTAACATTGGCTCCATTGGTAGTGGTACAACAGAGTACACTGTTCATTGTAGAATGGGCCTGGGTGCCACGTGTTGCACCCAGTAGCCAGCAAGAAGGATAATAGTATCTGCATCCACGTGGTGTTTGGTGGTGTGGTTTTAGCTGTAATCACTATGTCCAGCCTCCTTTTATCCATACCTTGCCCATGTCTGATTCTCCAGGCTTTCTGGTAGTTCCCTTTCTCTTTAAATCTGCCACTGTGTAAGTTGGTTTCTCTGGTTTGCAATGACTTGCAATCTATTTCCCTGAGGTTTAACTCAACATTCGGGATTTTCCTCTCCTTTATGCAAAAGAAGACTATCTCAGATATTCTTTGCAAAAATCTACATTAGAGGCCTGTGAACAAAAGGATGGGAACATTGAGAGGTGAAAGTTTGATAGGAGAATTGATAATTCATCTTGTTGGTGAGAGAGTAAGTAGAGAAAGAACATCTTGGGATTTTTTCACTTTCCTTTCTTCAACAGGATCCTCACTGTATCCCTTCTACTGTCAAAAACCCTGTTTGGGGTCAGGGTCGGGCAACAAAAGACCAAGATTCAATGGGGGAAAACGGGGAAGGCAGTCATAAGCAATGAAAGAGAAGGGAGCCCTAATTGTATCATTGGAGAATAAAAGTAATTCGTTATGGCCACTCCCTTTCACATGCTGGAGGCCCGTCCTGGGTATGTATGAGTAAAGAAATGTGTGTGAAGCAAAAATGTGTCTAATGCCATCAGCAGTCATCTAAAGACCAGTGTAAAGAAGCATGTATTTTTCCACATAAGTATCTTTATTATTATCAATATTATTTAATATTCGTTAATAGACTGTGAGATCTAGTTTAATTCTTTCCAGTAACGAGCTAGATGGCCAGTGTAAATTCTCCTAGTTGATTCATCCAGATGGTGCCTTAATTCCTGCAAAGCTTCTCATCAATAGGCCATAGCAAGCGATCCTCAAATGCAAAGAAATAGGTTTGTTGGGACAAGTGCTCATTAAATTCCATTGTTTTCCTCTTTAGAATATTATGTTTTGACATTTCAACTGTCTTCATTGCACAAGAGTTTTCAGACTAAATATTTTGTATATGAATCCAATAAAGATATTATGGAAACTGTAACTCATACTTAAAATGTCACCAGTTCCCCAAATCTGCACTGGATTAACACCCACGTGTAAATGTGATGATTCCTTATAAATGCT
Organism: Colobus angolensis palliatus; assembly: GCF_000951035.1. Taxonomy (NCBI): domain Eukaryota; kingdom Metazoa; phylum Chordata; class Mammalia; order Primates; family Cercopithecidae; genus Colobus; species Colobus angolensis. The sequence goes on from NW_012115222.1 coordinate 2,826,722, forward strand.
TTGAAGTTAAGTGAGCACAACGGTGTTCTTGTGGCAAATAAACACTTATGAAATATCAAGTGAAACAAGCATGAAATACTAGTCAGTTAACAAAAATGCAAAAAAAAAGTTTTTACTGCTGACTAGTAAAAATCAGTCTAAATAATTTCATTTAAACTGATTAATTTAGCTCACCCAGTGAGCATGTAGATACAATTAGTAAAAATATAATATGAATATAAATATCAGTTTTGATACTTAGAAAAATTTGAAAATGTGATATTTGCCAGCATTAAGCTCATAAATTTTCATTTAAAAATATAATTTTGGAAATTTTTCTTCTCTTTGCTTGCACTGTGATATTGACAAATAGATGTAAGGCCCAGATATTATTCACATAAATTCTTGAGCAGTGGAGATTTTAAACAATATGAATACATGATTAACAAGTATTGCCTGTGATTTCAGAGTTGAACATGATTAAGACTGGACGGCCTACATATGCTGAATTCTGAGATATGAAGGAACAGGATCTTTGGGGCATCATCTAGTTTATCCAATGAAGTATTAATATGTTGGAAAAAATATTTCTTGTTCATGGGCCAAACATAGTCATGTGTCACTTACCAATGGGAGTTCATTCTGAGACATGTATTATTGGGTGATTTTATCCCTGTATGACCATCATAAGAATATGGCTACTAAAGTTAGCTTCCAGAAGGGACAGATAAACAAATATTTACATTATGAAGAAGAAAGGGGGAAATACTTACAATTTTTAAAGTAAGAAGAGACAGTTTTAATCTTTTATCTAATTGATTTTAAGATTATTGAATTAGCTGGGCAGAGTGGCACACAGCCATAGTCCTAGCTACTCGGGAGACTAAAGTGGGAGGATCGCTTGAGCCCAGGAGTTCAACATTACAGTAAGCTGTGATCATACCACTGCACTCCAGCCTAGGTAACAGAGACACCCTATCTCTAATAATAATAATAATAATAATAATAATTTGAAGGGTAATCATAGTCAAAACAATGTGAAGATTTTTAATATGTTACTCATTTTATTATAAATTTCTAAGTGCTACCTTATTTAGGCATGGTAACCTTGAAATATTAACATGTTTAGAGTAAAAAAAATGAAAAGTGAAGTGAATTAATTTTTGGAAGAATCAGAAGTTAACCTTGGGAATGATTTCAGGTGATTAATTACCTGGGTGGCTGTGGCTGACCAGCCTTACTGGCTCTGCTTTTCTTCATCTATGAGTCCTGAGCCAGATTATGTCACCCTAATACCTAGAATGAGTAAATATCTTTTATTAAACAGCACAGAAAACAAGAATATATCATATTTACTAGAAGTTTATGATGTGCATGCAGTGTTCTTTATCAATATTATTTCATTTAATGTCCACCATAATCTTTGGTGGTAGATGGTTAAAGTAAAATGCAAACAGACCAAGTTACATTGCTGTACCACATCAAGCCCAGGTGAAACCCACATGAAACTCCTAAACCTGGCTTACTTTTATTCTTTGATTTTAAAAGTTCATTTCAAATGTCACTTCCTTTAGAAAAAGTTATCTGACTTTTCCAAGAAACTCAAGAATTCTTTCTTTAGCTGCTCAATACATTTTGTTCATTCCTTCATTATATAAACTATCGTACTGATAGTCCCATGTCCACCTCCCTTTCTGAGAAAGGGGACTGTGATATTTCATGCTGTATCCCTAGAATCCGTTAGTATTTGGTATATAATAGGTACTGAATATATTCATTAAATAAATGAATGAAATATTTAACACATTTCTATGGAAATAAAAACCAGTAAGCATACCATCAGTATATATTAAATAAGACTTACCATCATCCAACACCAACATGTTGACACTGCTTTGGTGAGGACACTGTAAGCAGAAATTGGATTGAGCATTGGTATGAGGAGTCTCACATGGTTGAACCTGACCAGTCCAAACCATACGTGTATGAAATCTGATATATTGCTCAGTGGCAGAGAAGCTGTGTCCCTCTCCTTAAGAGTTGCCTAATACAGCAAGACATGGCCAACCTGATTGTGCCTGTGTCCACATCTGCCTAGACCAGCTCTGTTGTGGAGACCCTAACCCAGCAGCACTAGAGGAATTAAAGACACACACACAGACATATTGACTGTGGAGTGGGAAATCAGGGATCTGACAGCCTTCAGAGCTGAGAGGCTCGAACAGAGATTTACCCACATATTTGTTGACAGCAAGCCAGTCATAAGATTTACTAAAAGTATTCCTTACGGGAAATAAAGAGATGGGCCGAAATAAAAGGATGGGCTCTGGCTAGTTATCTGCAGCATGAACGTGTCCTTAAGGCACAGATCGCTCATGCTATGGTTTGTGATTTAAGAACACCTTACGTGGTTTTCCCCCCTGGGTTTGCCAGGTGTTCCTTGCCCTCATACTGGTAAACTGACAGCCTTCCAGCATGGGCGTCAAGGCCATCACGAGCATGTCACAGTGCTGCAGATATTTTGTTTATGGCAGTTTTGGGGCCAGTTTATGGCCAGATTTGGGGCCCTGTTCCCAATACACATCCTGATAGATGTGGATTTCTTCTTCATAGAGGATAAAGACGAGCTGGGCACGGTGGCCCAACACTCTGGGAGGCTAAGGTGGGAGGACTGCTTGAGCTTAGAAGTTTGACCAGATTTGGCAACATAGTGAGACCCCATCTTGAAAAAAATAATAAAAGAAAAAAAGACTTATTTGGAAACATCTTCACTTGCTAAGCAAAATGATCTACCAATATCAAATTTCTCTTACTAATGCTCTTAGAATTAAACAGGAATTAAAAGAAATTAAAGAATGTGTAAGCAAAAACTCAGTTATATGTAAAAAAAAAACCAATTCCCTCTGAGAAAGAAAAAGAGGTGGAGTCCTTTAAAAATTAACTGCCTGTTTTTTTGTCTGTGGCTAGTGAGCCTTATCTCTCCCTTTCCCAGGCATTGTGAAGACCCTATTTCTCTAGCTGTGCAGCTGCAAGGTCACTAGGCAGATAAACTCAAGTCGTAAAACATGTTTTTCCTTGAAAAGTAAGACATAACATAATACGTCTCAATTGAATGACTGTCTTTGTTTCTCACTTCTGTAATATGCTTCCCCCCTGCACAGATCTCCCCCTGCTCCACGAAATGTTTCAAAGGTAACCTGACTCTTTGTTTGAGGCTCAGTCCTTTGGATGTTCATCTGACCGGGTTGGGGCACCTAAATAATAATATATATCCTCCTCAAACCCTCAGTCTCTCTGATTCCTAAATTATCCCGCTGCACTTCTGCAAGAAGTTATCCTCTCTTCCTCTCTACCGTCTCGATCCTCTTCAAGAAGAGTCACTGGGCACAGTGGCTCAGGCCTGTTATCCCAGTACTTTGGGAGGCTGAGGTAGATGGATCACCTGAGGTCAGGAGTTCGAGCCTGGGCAACATGGTGAAATCCTGTCTCTACTAAAAATAAAAAAATTAGCTGGGCATGGTGGTGCATGCCTGTAATTCCAGCTACTTGCGAGGCTGAGGCGTGAAAGTCACTTGCACCTGAGAGGTGGACATTGCAGTGAACCAAAATCATGCCAGTGAACTCCAGCTTGGACAACAGAGTGAGACTCTGCCTCAGAAAAAAAAAAAAAAAAAGGTGTAGATCTTTTCCCAATATAGGCTGAAATGCATCTGAGTGAAACATACAATATTGCTACTTCAGCTAAGACAGCTCTTAGTCACAGAATTACCATTAGAGTTGACTAAATATGTTCAATTAAATTAATTTATCATGATGACATATTTGCAAATAAGAACATTCGTATTTAGATAGGAAGTTACATAATATATAGTAAACAAAAACAAATTACTTAATGACGTAGTATTTCATGTTACTTAATATATTTACAACTAGGAAGGAGAAAGAAAAAAAGGGTAACATAATGACAAACCTATAGATTCCATATTTAATAGATAGACTCATATATAATAAATAGATTTAAACACTATGAAAAAGCTAATAGGCTTTTATCTGCATTAATAACATTTCTGATTTTTCACAAACACTT
>NW_012115222.1:2832566-2837001 GCF_000951035.1 Colobus angolensis palliatus
TGAAGCTTAAACATAGATCTCACAGGGATCAAACTGTATCCATGCTTCTTAGTTGTATCACAAAAAATGGGTCAATATTTATTTAAAGGAATACAAATATAGCTAACACAAATTGACAATATCTAGCATCCAATCAAAAATTACCAGGTATGTTAAAAAAAAAAAAAAAGGAAAATAGGACCCATTTTGAGGAGATAAACCAAGCCATTGAAAATGACATGGGACAGGGCATGGTGCTAACACCTGTAATCCCAACACTTTGGCATACTAAGGCGGGAGGATTGCTTGAGTTCAGGAAATCAAGACCAGCCTGGGCTATGTAGTGAGATCTTGTCTCTAGTAAAAATAAAAATTAAAAAAAATAGCGTGGTGTGGTGGTGTGTGCCTGTAGTCCCAGCTACTTTGGGAGCTGAGGCAAGAGGATTGCTTGAGCCTGGGAGATAGAGGCTGCAATGCTCTATGATCATGCCACTGCACTCCAGCCTGGGTAACAGGGTGAGATTCTGCCTAAAAATAAAAAGAAAGAAATTGACACAGAAACTATATTTGTGATGGCATAAGTAAAGAATGGCTAAACAATGAATGTAATTGATTCCATAGGTTCAAGAAACTATAAGACAGATTGAGCATGTTAAGTAAATACATGGAAGATGAATGTTATTAATGTTTCTCTTAATATCAGACATAATGGATTTAAGAAGAAAAAATATTACCAGGTGATTTAATAATGACAAAAGTATAAATTATTCAAGAGAACATAATTCTCAGTGTTTATGCATCTAATAACAGAGATTTGGAATACACAAAGCAAAATTGATAGAATTTGTAGGAGCAATAAGTACACAAATGTAGTCAAATATAAATGTCAATAACCCTCTTTCAATAAATTAATAGAACATATCATGTGTTAATACATTTTATAGAGCAATTAGTCAGAAAATCAGTAATGCTGTAGAAAATTTGTTTGACACTATCAACCAAATTGACCTAATTGACATTTACAGAACATTCCACCTACCAAGAGAAGAAAACACATTGTTTTTAAGCACCTTTGGAACATTTAAAGACCATATTCTGGGTCACAAAACAAGTCTCAATACATTTCAAATGATTCAAATCCAAAGCAGTATGTTCTCTGACTACAATGGAATTAAATTGTAAATCAATAAGCAAAATATATCTGGGAAATCTGCAAATATTTATAAACTAAATAACACCTTTATAAATATCTTGAGTTATTTATATACTCATAAAGAAGACACAAAAAGGAAATCATAAAGTATTTTGAACACAATAAAATTAAAGGCAAAACATTTCAAACTTTGTGAGATGCACCTAAAGCAGTATTCAGAGAAAATGAAAGCATTGGAGTTACACTTTGGGAAAATAGAAAAAAAGTCCAAATTAAATTCAAAATAAGCAAAATAAAGGAAATAAACATCAGAGGGAAATTCAGTAAGACAGAAAAACAGAGTCGATGAAACTAAAACTTTGTGTTTATTTTTTTTTCACTCTGTTGCCCAGACTATTGCAATGTTACTGTCATGGCTCACTGTAACTTCCAGCTCCTGGGCTCAAGCAATCTTCCTACCTCAGTCTCCTGAATAGCTGGGGCACACCACCATGCCTGGCTAATTTTTAAAATTTTTTTGCAGAGACAAGGTCTTGCTATGTTGCCCAGGCTCCAGGTTTCAAAATAATACTCCTACCTTGACTTCCCAAGGTGCTGGGATTATAGATGTGAGCCACTAACCTGGCCTAAAAGTTTGTTTGTTTGTTTGTTTTTTGATGAGATCAATGCAATGGATAATTTTGTAGACAGATTCACTGGGAAAAGAAATAGAAGAAATAAATTACTAATATCATGGAGAAGTTATATGAATACAGATTCTGCAGATGTTAAAAAGGCTAATAGGTGTATTATTTTCCTACTGCCATTGTAACAAATTAATAGATTATCACTCACTCGGTGATTGAACACAACACAAATTTATTCTCATTTCCCTTGGCTAAATTTTTTTAAATACTTTAAGTTCTAGGGCACATGTGCACAATGTGCAGGTTTGTTACATAGGTGTACATGTGCCACATTAGTTTGCTGCACACATTAACTCGTCATATACATTAGGTATTTCTCCTAGTGCTATCCTTCTCCCTGCCCCCCACCCCATGACCGGCCCTCACGTGTGATGTTCCCTGCCCTGTGTCCAAGTGTTCTCATTGTTCAATTCTCACATATGAGTGAGAACATGCAGTGTTTGGTTTTCTGTCCTTGTGGTAGTTTATTCAGAATGATGGTTTCCAGCTTCATCCATGTCCCTACAAAGGACATGAACTCATCCTTTTTTATGGCTGCATAGAATTCCATGGTGTATACATGCCACATTTTCTTAATCAAGTCCATCATTGATGGGCATTTGGGTTGGTTCCAAGTCTTTGCTATCTTGAATAGTGCCACAATAAACATACGTGTGCATATGTCTTTATAGCAGCATGGTTTAGAATCCTCTGAGCATATACCCAGTAATGGGAAGGCTGGGTCAAATGGTATTTCTGGTTGAACTAGTTTACACTCCCACCAGCAGTGTAAAAGTGCTCCTATTTCTTCACATCCTCTCCAGCATCTGTTGTTTCCTGACTTTCTAATGATTGCCATTCTAACTGGCATGAGACGGTATCTCATTGTGGTTTTTATTTGCATTTCTCTGATGGTGAGTGATGATGAGCACATTTTCATGTGTCTGTTGGCTGCATAAATGTCTTCTTTTGTGAAGTGTCTAATCATATCCTTTGCCCACTTTTTGATGGGGTTGTTTGATTTTTTCTTATAAATTTGTTTAAGTTCTTTGTGGATTCTGGATATTAGCCATTTTTCAGATGGGTAAATTGTAAAAATTTTCCTCCATTCTGTAGGTTGCCTGTTCACTCTGATGGTAGTTTCTTTTGCTGTGCAGAAGCTCTTTAGTTTAATTAGATCCCATTTGTCAATTTTGGCTTTTGTTGCCATTGCTTTTGCTGTTTTGTCCTGAAGTCCTTGCCCATGCCTATGTCCTGAATGGTACTACCTAGGTTCTCTTCTAGGGTTTTTATGGTTTTAGGTCTAACATTTAAGTCTTTAATCCATCTTGAATTAATTTTTGTATAAGGTGTAAGGAAGGGATCCAGTTTCAGCTTTCACATATGGCTAGCCAGTTTTCCCAGCACCAAATATTAAATAGGGAATCCTTTCCCCATTTCTTGTTTCTGTAAGGTTTGTCAAAGATCAGATGGGTGTAGATGTGTGGTATTATTTCTGAGGGCTCTGTTCTGTTCCATTCGTCTATGTCTCTGTTTTGGTACCAGTACCATGCTGTTTTGGTTACTGTAGCCTTGTAGTATACTTTGAAGTCATTTAGCATGATGCCTCCAGCTTTGTTCTTTTTGCTTAGGATTGTCTTGGCAATGCAGGCTGTTTTTTGGTTCCATATGAACTTTAACATAGCCTTTTTCCAATTCTGTGAAGAAAGTCATTGGTAGCTTGATGGGGATGGCATTGAATCTATAAATTACCTTGGGCAGTATGGCCATTTTCACAATATTGATTCTTCCTATCCATGAGCAGGGAATGTTCTTTCATTTGTTTGTGTCCTCTGTTATTTCATTGAGAAGTGGTTTGTAGTTCCCCTTGAAGAGGTCCCTCACCTCCCTTGTAAGTTGGATTCCTGGTATTTTATTCTCTTTGAAGCAATTGTGAATGCGAGTTCACTCATAATTTCACTCTCTGTTTGTCTGTTATTGGTGTATAGGAATACTTGTGATTTTTTCAACATTGATTTTGTATCCTGAGACTTCGCTGAAATTGCTTATCTTCTTAAGCAGATTTTGGGCTGAGATGATGGGGTTTTCTAAATATACAGTCAAGTCATCTGCAAACAGGAACAATTTGACTACCTCTTTTCCTAATTGACTACCCTTTATTTCTTTCTCCTGCGTGATTGCCCTGGCCAGAACTTCCAACACTATGTTGAATAGGAGTGGTGAGAGAGGGCATCCCTGTTTTGTGCCAGTTTTCAAAGGGAATGCTTCCAGTTTTTGCCCATTCAGTATGATATTGGCTATGGGTTTGTCATAAATAGCTCTTATTATTTTGAGATATGTTCCATCAATACCTAGTTTATTGAGAGTTTTTAGCATGAAGGGCTGTTTAATTTCATCAAATGCCTTTTCTGTAACTATTGAGATAATCATGTGGTATTTTTCATTGGTTCTGTTTATGTGACTGATTACGTTTATTGATTTCTGTATGTTGAACCAGCCTTGCATCCTAGGCATGAAGCCCAGTTGATCATGGTGGACAAGTGTTTTGATGTGCTGCTGGATTCTGTTTGCCAGTATTTTATTGAGGATTTTTGCATTGATGTTCATCAGGGATATTGGTCTAAAATTCTCTTTTTTT
>NW_012115222.1:2841216-2853745 GCF_000951035.1 Colobus angolensis palliatus
CTATGTGAAAACACCAAATCTTCATTTGATTAGTGTACCTGAAAGTGACGGGGAGAATGGAACCAAGTTGGAAAACACTCTTCAGGATATTATCCAGGAGAACTTTCCCTACCTAGCAAGGCAGACCAACATTCAAATTCAGGAAATACAGAGAATGACACAAAGATACTCCTCAAGAAGAGCACCACCAAGACACATAATTGTCAGATTCACCAAGGTTGAAATTAAGGAAAAAATGTTAAGGGCAGCCAAAGAGAAAGGTCGAGTTACCCACAAAGTGAGTTACCCCACAAAGGGAAGCCCATCAGACTTACAGCAGATCTCTTGGCAGAAACTCTACAAGCCAGTAGAGAGGGGGGCCAATATTCAACATTCTTAAAGAAAATAATTTTCAACCCAGAATTTCATATCCAGCCAAACTAAGCTTCACAAATGAAGGAGAAATAAAACCCTTTACAGACAAGCAAATGCTGAGAGATTTTGTCACCACCAGGCCTGCCTTACAAGATGAAGGAAGCACTAAACATGGAAAGGAACAACTGGTACCAGCCACTGCAAAAACATGCCAAATTGTAAAGACCATCGAAGCTAGGAAGAAACTGCTTCAACTAACAGGCAAAATAAATTACAGGCATGTGCCATCAAACCTGGCTAATTTTTTGTATTTTTAGTAGAGTCGGGTTTCTCCATGTTGGTCAGGCTGGTCACAAACAGTGTGGCGTCTTTAAATCTCTTGATGACTCTGGCTTTCTTGTATACCTCTTTCATGTAAAAGAAACAGTGACATAGATTACATTGGTTCCACCTGGATAATCCATAATAATCTCCCTATCCCCAGATCCTTAACTGTATCCACAAGTGCTTTTTTTTTCCTTTTAAAGTAACATATTCATAGGTTCTGAGTTTCTGAATGCCCAAAAGTGGGCAAATTGTTGGGCCATTGTTCTGCCTGTGACAGCAGATAATACTATCAACAACTTTATGCCAAAAATTTAGACAATTTAAATAAAATGCATAAATTCATTTTAAAAAACTACTAAAGCACACTGAAGAAGAAATAGATCATGTAAATAACCTTATATATATTAAAGACATTGGACATGTACTTATAGAACTTCTGACAAATAAAACTCCAGGCCAACATCATTTCCCTGATTAATTTTACCATTTAAGGAAGAAAATAATACCTAGTCTACAAAAATTCCTCCAGAAAATTGTAGAGGAAATCATTCTTTCTAACTCTTTCTATGAGGGAAGTATTACCCTAATACCAAAACCAGATGAAAACACTTCAAGGAAAGAAAGAAGAGACCAATATTGTTCATGGACAAAGGTTAAAAAAAAAAAAAAAAGGCCTAACAGAACGTTACCAAATAAAATAAAATAGTATATAAAAAGAGTAATATATCCAGACAAAGTGATATTTATCTTATGAGTGCAAGGTTGGTTTTTATCCTTGAAAATTAATGAATATAATTCACCTTTTTTTTTTTTTTTTTTTTGAGACAGGATCTCACTGTGTTACCCAGGCTGGAGTGCAGTGGTACAGTCTCAGCTCACTGCAACCTCCGCCTCTCTAGCTCAAGTGATCTTCCCATCTCAGCCTCTACTGCAATTATAGGTGTGCACCACCACCCAACTGTTTTCTCACCATCCAACTTTTTTTTTTTTTTTTTTTTTGGTAGAGACGAGGTTCTCATTATGTTGCAAGGACTGGTCTTGAACTTCTGGGCTCAAGCAATCTGCCTGCCTCAGCCTCCCAAAGTGTTGGCATTATAGGTGTGATCCACCACAGTCAATCCACAGTATTTTTAGACTGAAAAAGAAATGTCATATGATCATCTTAACAGATGCAGAAAAAAAATCTCTTGATAAAACCCAACATCTGTTCCAAATAAAAATTCTCATCAAACTAGATATTAATGAGAACTTCCTCAACGTGATTCAAAGTACCTATTAAAAAATCTACATTTAACATTACACTTAATGGTGACAGATTGAATGCTATCTCTCTAATATCAGGAATAAGGCATGGGTGTCTACTCTCATCAGTTCTATTCAACATTGTACTGGAAGTTTTTGCTAACACATTAAGAAAAAAACCAGAAATAATAAAGGCACTCAAATTTGAAATGAAGGAGTAAATCTTATTCATTAGTGGCATGATCATGTACATAACAAGTCCTGCGGAGTGTGCAAAAAAGTTAATATAGTTAATAAGTGAAGTTAGCAACAGTTCTAGGATACAAGAACAACTTAGAGAAATCAATTATTTTTTGTACTAGCAAAGAAAAATCAAATATTGAATTTTTAAAACATTGCTTATATTAGTATCAAAAATATGAAATACTTATGTATCACTTTGACAAAACCTGGACCAAATATAGGTACACTAAAAACTACAAAAATTATTGATAGAAATTAAAGATAACTGAATAAATGAGAGATATATTGTGTTCCTGGATTGAAAGATTAACATTGGCAAGATGTAAATTCTTCCACAATTGATTTATAGATCAAATGCATTCTGAATAAAAATTTTTCTAGGATTTTTTTTGGTAGAAATTGACAAAATGATTCTAAAATGAAAATGCAAATGCAAAGGACACACACACACACACACATAAAATCCTTTAAAAAATAAAATTAACATTGAACGACTAATGATACCTAATTTCAAGATTTATTAGAAAGCTTGAGAAATGAGGACACTGAAAACATGATGTATAGGCAGACAGATCAATGGAACAAAATAGCACAAAGATAGAACCAACAATGTATGAACAACAGAGTTTTTACAAAATTGCAAAAGAAATTCTTTGTAGAATGTAGAGCTTTGCAACAAATAGTGCTGAACAAATTAGATATCCATATGCAAAAAAAGTTACATCCATACCTTGTACCATATAAAAATTAACTCAGAATGGATACTAGATAAAAATGTAAGACCTAAAACTATTAGTCTTCTAGAAAAAAGCATAAGAGAAAACCTGTAACTTTTGTGTAGACAAAGTACTCTTACACAGGATATAAAAAGCATGAGCCATAAAAGAAAAAATACTTAATAAATAAAAATTAAAATGAAGAACTTCTGTCCTTTGAAAGACAATCATAAGAGAATTTTTTTTAAAAGCCACAGACTTGGAGAAAATATTTGCAAATCACATGTTGATAAAGAACTTTCTAGGGGCCAAGGAGGGCCCTCTGAAGATTCACTGAAAAATCTACTTGCAAAGGCAGATTAACTGGAGAAAAGGTGCATATTAGCCAGGTGTGGTCATTTGCATCTGCAGTGTCAGCTACTGAGGAGGGTGAGGTGAGAGGATGGCTTGAGCCCAGGAAATTGGGGCTGCAGTGAGTTATAATAGTGCCACTCTACTTCAACCTGGGCAGCAGAGCGAGACTCCATCTCTTCAGGAAAAAAAACAAGAGGCATACAAATCTATTTAATGTGTATATACAGGAGCCTTCAGAATGAAGGCCTAAAGATACAGGGGAATTGGTCATTTTTATGCTTAGGTTGAACAAAGTATGAACAACCATGTAGAAATATGATTAGACAAAACAGGTATGATGTAATGCTAACGGACTGAGTGGGGAAACCCAGTCAATCCTGTCTGTCTAGATTTTTCTTGGCCTCTCTGTGCAACATTCCTTCCTTCGGGGTATGGGACAGGACCTTCTCTGGAATGGGGGGTTTAGGCTCTACAGTCAAACAAGTTAGGCCAGATAATTTCTTTATGGCCAGTTCTTACACAGAAACATGAAGGGAACATTAGAGTAATAATTTTAGGTTTTATGGCTCGCTGTAAGGTAAAGGAGTTCTGGTTTCTATAAACTGCCTTCGTGAAGAGGGAGATTCTAGTTTCGATGGCTAGCCTTGGGGGAAAATGGAGCTGAGAGACAGGAGGGAAGGGAAAGGGCGAAGGAAAACTTTTGCTTCTGAGGCTTTCAGGGCTTCATTTTGGGGTATTGTTTTCTGAGCCCCAACAACTATTATCCAATGTATTTTCAAAAACTCTCAAAACTCAATAAGAAAACCAGAAAAACGCAATACAAAAATAGATCAATAATTTAAGCAGACATTCACCAAGGAGGATATATGATAGTACATATCCACTTGAAAAGTAGCTCAAGATTGTTACTCATTAGGAAAATGAAAATTGATAGCTCAACTAGATATTACAACACAGATATTAGAATGTCTCAAGTGAAAAAGAATTAACATTCCAAGTGTTGGTGAAGTGGAGCAACTAGAACTGATGGTGGGACTGAAAAACTGAACACTTTGGAAAACATTTTGGAAGTTTCTTCAAAAGTTATATATAACCTTACCCTAAAACCCAGCCATTCTACCCTCAGGTATTTATCCAAGTGAATCAAAGGCACATGCCTAGGCAAAGATATGTACTGTAATATTCATAGCAACTTTATTTTTGTGTGTGTGGTTGTTGTTGATTTTTGAGATGGAGTCTCACTCTGACACCCAGGCTGGAGTGCAATGGCATGATTTTGGCTCACTGCAACCTCCACCTCCCAGGTTCAAGTGATTCTCCTGCCTCAGCCTCTCGAGTAGCTGGGATTACAGGCGCCCACCACCATGTCCTACTAATTTTTGTATTTTTAGTTGAGACAGGGTTTCACCATGTTGGTCAGGCTGGTCTCGAACTCCTGACCTCAAGTGATCTGCCTGCCTTGGCCTCCCAAAGTGCTGCAATTACAGGCGTGAGGCACCGCGTCTGTCCATAGCAACTTTATGTGTAATAGGCAAACTGGGAAATGATTCAAATGCCCCTTGAAAGGTGAATAGACAGACAAATTATGGTGTGTCCATTCAATGGAATGTGACTTATCAACATAAAAGAATAAACTCTTTCTACAGTTACAACATAGATGAATCTAAAAATAAATGTGCTGAGTCAAAGAAGCCAGACCAAATAAAAAAGAGTAATGCATATTATATGATTCATTTATATGGAAATCTAGAACATGCAAACTGATCTATTGTGACAGAAAGCACTGTCAGGATTTGCTTAGGAACAGGGTGGAACAGATGTGGCAGAGAGGGATTATAAAGTGAGGAAATTTCAGGAGGTGATGGATACATCCATTGTGGTGATTGGTTCATATGCATGTACATATATCAAAACTATACACTTATAATATGTTTAGTTTTTATATTATTATAGTATATATATAAAACATCTCAATAAAGTTGTTTAAAAAAACAGAACGTTTATACAAAGAACATTTATACAAAGAACACTTAAATTTTGTTAGTAATTTTCTTATTAGATATTAACTATTAAAATATACATACATGCCTATATGTGCTAATTCTGATTTATTTACCTTGTCATAAGTTTAAAACAAACAAACAAACAAAAGTAATCTATATACTACTGTGAATGCCTCTGTGGTAGATACTCCTATATGTGTATGTTGATGAATCTCTATTTTCGATCTAGTAAAAAAGTGTAAATTTTTCTGCAAAATCTTCTGCAATCCAGGTCTGCAAAGAAGCCAAACAGGGCTGGGTGCAGTGACTCATGCTTGTAATCCCAGCACTTTGGGAGGCCAAGGTGGGTGCATGTCTTGAATCCAGGAGTTTGAGACCATCCTGGGAAACATGGTAAAACCCTATCTCTACAAAAATACAAAAAATACAAAAACTAGCCAGGTATGGTGGTCCACGCCTGCAGTCCCAGCTATTCAGGAGACTGAGGTAGGAGGATCACCTGAGCCTAGGGAAGTAGAGGCAGTTGTGAGCTGAGATCTTGGCATTGCACTCCAGCCTGGGTGACAGAATGATGAGAGTACATCAGAAAACAATCTTCCAGCTTTGCTAAAAGCAGAAAATAAACTACTGAAACAAGTGAGATAGTAAGTGGATAGACTACCCTCAAACCTGTTGCTTTAAATAAATCAGAAATCATAGTAAAGAAGTAATTTGTCTATTTCAACCCCTTTATTCTGTCTTCTAAAACCTGTTGAGCTCATCTAATAATCCTGAAATGCATTATTAAATAATTAAGAAGTTTTGATGAAAAAAAAAATCCTTGCGAAGACTTGTCAATCCCTTTCTTATCCTACCTCCACAATGAGTCTACATAATCTGTAAACTTATCTCACCCTTCTCCTAATTCAACATGAGAAAATATGTGAAGCATCATGCCTGTGATGAAAAATGGGAGATTTGGAAAGTTTCCATTTTGCTAAACGGGTTCCCTACCTTCTACATCTTCTGCTCCACCATCTACCCTTGTCTCTGTGCTCTCCTTCCTGCTTTATATTCAAAGGGTAGACTGCCCCTTAAACTTTCTGTCCTGCATTTGAGTCTACCCCTTCCCTGCCTCTGGTAGCAGCACTGCCCAGTTAATTGTCTTACACCCATTTTAGTGTTTGTCTACCTCTGAAAGATACAAGGGCAGCCCTGAGTTATGAGTAGCAATACAGAGAGATGCTAAAGTAAAACTAAAGCATTAACAATGTGCTCAATAGTTCAGTAAATTATCTTTTCATGAATTAAATTCTGACGCATTTGTCATTCCTCAAATAGATCTTTGGCACCATGGTAATTTAAACATCAATCAAGCCTGAAAGTCAGTGGGGGATGACCAGCTGCAAAAGTTGAAAGATTGGGATATTCCAATTTACAGATGTTGACACCTGCAGCACTTCTAATAGAAAATCCCAAAAATGGGTCCCAGCAGTGATATTTCTCTCACAGGAGGGCTAAGAGTAATTAAAATATCAGGTAACATTGCTCCATTTATCTTCCAATAGGTCCTTTTATGCTAAAGAAAGATGGTTGGCTCAGTGAAGTCAAGGAACTATAATATGCCAAAGACAGACCCACATTCCTTCGATTCCCCCCATGATAATGTAACTGGCCATTGTGGTTATGTTAGAACAGGGTTATCATGCCATATCTCCCAGTTCTTTACTCTTCATATTGAGGCTGATGAAGAGGGAGGTACAAGTAGGGGAGATTCTGTGGGCCAGAAATAGGAGGGGATGATAATGCTAGGGTTCAAATTTGGGAAGAAGGGGAAAGAAGTTTCAGGTAAATGTTTCCTAGCTGTATTAGCTTGGACCCTGAGCATCAGCCACAGAACCTCTTTTTGCTTTAGTGGAAGGTCCAAGTAGAATAATATTGGAGAAATGAGAGCTGTAGCTTATGACTGCCTAGGCTTTCTGATATGTAGGGACCTGAAGAAGCTGTGCCTATGGCCCTAGTTTTGTATCTTTTTATTTGTCATGCACCTTCTGTAAATCCTAGCCTGCTATTGGAAATAGCCACAATGATAATGAGAGGAATAAAAGCTGTTGTAATGAAGAAAACCTACCGACTAAATGCCCGGAGAGAATTACAATGTGGCAAATGTGTTCCAAAGAAGTGAATGATAGGCTAGGTAATACAGCACCAGAGGTACCACTCAGCTTGCAGTGTTCTTTGCATTTACTGTTGGCTTGGAAGTGGGTACTGCATAGATCTATATAAGTATGTGGAGTTTTTGGAAGAGGTTCGCTAAGAGAAGAATATAAATTAGGATTCTTGGTTTTGTGTAATCTTGGAAGACAGAGGATGGGAAGATGTGAGTGTACATTGCTGGTGATGATTCATAGCAGGAGGTTGAATTGGGCAATCTTGTTTAATCTGAGTGGGAAGATCAATATGTAGGTACACTGAGATCAGATCTGAGAGTGCTTGGGTGCCAAGAACAGATACAGAAAATGATTTGGTCCACCTGGTCAGACAGGTATGTTCTGTAGAGCGTGAGTCATTATGTCAGGTGGACATCATCAGGTGACCCTGAAGCTCAGATTTTGTATGCTTAATATCACCAGTAGTTCACCAATATCATGCCAAGGCACAGGTAGAATGCCAAAAATAAGCTTTCCTGGTAAAATGTGACTGAATTAATTAGGATTTCCTCTAGGACCTTTTCAAAAATAGTCCTGAGTTTCAAGAGGCACTCAGGTATCTCACCTTTGACCAATGATGTGCCCAGATGACAGCAGCCAGTTCTAACTGTGCTCCTACCCTTCCCATTAAGTCCTCTAGCCTGAGTTTCTTCTGGAATGTTATTGATAGAAGATGTGTCCCTTATACTCTAATTTTTAGAGATAGGTGCAAATCACAAGTCTATTTCAGTTTTCAGGTTGTTCGAACAGGGCCACAAGATCTGGCATTGACTGTTTCTTCAGAACCTATAGCTGTGACAGAGTAACAGGCTTTCTCCATCTTTTTCTGTCTTTCATTAGCCAAAAAAAAAAACAAAAAAAAAACCAAAACAACAACCATAACAAAGATCAAATTTGTAGTTCTATTCACGACATTTTCAGATTGAAAATAGTCCAGATTAGGCCTTTTGGAATCTTTTTGTGAGTTCAGAAGTTAATTGTAAAGAGTTGACAAGTTTTTCTTGTTGAAAACATCAGACATTCCTTGTGTGTAACCATTAGGTTTTCATTTGATATTATATAAGGCAGCTCATGAACTTTATTGATTTAATGAGCCAAAATGTGTGTGCCTCCTAAAGCAAGTCAGGACATACATTATTATAATAGTTTGGAGAACAACATATCTTTGAAGTGTGTGGTCTGGATTTTGAGGCCATATTGCTTACCATATCTCTCATTTCTGAGAAGGTCTATTTGTTTAGTTTAGCTTTTGCTTTAAATGTGTTTTCCTAATTTGCTATATAATATAAACAGGAAATTTAGTACTGTAAGGAGCATAAAACTGATATGGATTTTGAATTATATAATTTCATGTCAAATAAAACAAAATTTACATTCTATAGGCATGAAATACTTAAACAATGGCCTTAGGATATAGAACAAAAACTTTTACAACAGATAACTGTAGTTAACTTGTACATATTTGTGAGAACATCTTATATATTTCCTAGTATTTCCTACTTTTCCTTATTGAAATGTAGTCTTATTAGAGACTTCTTTTTCACTTGCCCAGTATTCTCATACACCGATGCAGTACATGCCAATGGTACAACCAATACAAAGGGGAAATTGTCAAGATCCAGAAAATTCACAGATATGTTTACCCTTTGACTCAGCAGTCCCATTTCTAAGAAGCTATCCTAAAGTTACAGCTAGAAAAGTGTGTAACATGTACAGACTCATTAATTGTAACACTATTTGTAATGGCAAGAAAATGGAAGCAAGCCTAAATGTCTGTCAGTAGGGAGGGAGTTGAATAAGTTATTATATTATCCCACAGTGAAGTATATGCAACCATATCTAAAATGAAGAGGCTGCCTGCATAATGATAGGTTGTGATCACCAGGTTCATTTAAGTGAAAAAAGCAAGGGGCAGATCACTGTATACTGCAAGCTATGTTTTGTAAAATAAAAAAGAGAAAAATATAAATATGTATGTATTTCTTGTATTTGCAGAAAGAAATATTAGAAGAGTGAACTGAAAGCAAAAATTACTACTATAAATGCACTGGCAATAAGAGTGAAAGGGTTAAGAAGGAAGCCAAATTTTCTGAGTGTATATGTATGTGTAAAAGATATATATATTTTAAACTTAATGTTTTACATATTTAGAATATGATAGTAAAAACAACATTAAAAAGCACTTGTCGATTACAGAGACAAATATTGCAGGAAGTTTTCACTTTGCAAGTTGATTGTTGAAAGAATTGACTCTTCCACTCATTTTATTATAAGAACTGTATTTCAGAATAATCACATGATTCTTGTTAATAAAACAAAGCTGTTTTTGGAGATAAATGTCAGCTAGTAGAATCATTTTTCAACTCTATGAAATAATTGATTCAGGCAATCAATGGGCAATCACTAATGGATACTAAAATAATTGAGTGAAAGATTGATAGAAAACTGAACATTCACAGAGGGTCCAAGTACTCCTTCCTGGTACTTGTGCGGCAGCACACTGAAAGAGGAAAAACATAATCAAACATGACCACCTGAAACCTGTAGTCAGGTGTCACCATCAATAGCAATATGTCGTCCAATTCACAACAAGCAGATATTAGGTTTATCCTGATGTAATATGACATAAAGTACATAGCATCACCTATGAAGTATTCTTGCCAAAACGTTTAACCTGAGTTTCATGAAGATTGTAAGTCTAATTATCAGTTTACATAAAATTAAACATGGTAATTAGACTTAGCATATTTCAGGGGTAATTAGGGTACAGAGTAACACATTAAACGAGAGCAGGGAGAAGCAGTCAGACCAATGCAGAAAGTGGGACACTCTACAAGATCTGTGACCTGTTCTAACAAGTAAATCTCTGGCAAATATAAAGAGGTTGTGATAGGAAATTGATTCTAGTTTAGACAAACAAACTCTATAATACATTATGAAAAAAATTAAATGTGAACTAAATATTAGAAGGTATTAAAGAATTATTAATTTTATCAGGATTGATCATGGTATTGTGATTAGGTAGGAAAATGTCTTTTTGTCAGAGATGCACCCTGAGATATTTTGAGGGAGAAATGCCATGTGGTCTGCAATTTATTTAAAATATCTAAAAGTAAATGGATACAACAATTGGAATATAATACTAACAATCATTAAAGTTGTGTGATGAGCATGTTGAGGGGGTGGGTCAATATTTCATTGTTTCTACCATTATGTATATTTCACATTTTTTATTTAATGAAAAGTTAAAAATTAAAATTGAAACAAAGAAACAGCAATTGGCTATGACTTTCCTGGGCCCATTTTCCCTTCCTGATGGCCAGGAGAGAGCGAGAGCTGAAGCAGCTGCCTTGAATTCATAAGCAGAAACCTCCAGTTGGCAGAGTGGTGCCAGCCGTGGGCCACCAGTGCTAAACCAACTGTCTACCCAGGGAAAGATAATTATTATAATCAAGTCATTGAAAAAACATTTTTAAAAAATTCAGTGCTGTAAAATTTCAGAATATATTCAGGTGGGATTTCCACTGTACATCTCAGAATTCCCACTCTCCCCTCGTACACCCTCAAGACTAAATCTCAGACCTTTTGAGAAATCCAAGAGTGGGAGCACATGGAACGACTCACTGCAACACTGGAGCATTGTTAATTCCTAACAACAGTTGCCAGAGAGTTTCTTTGATTTACCTCACTAATGATCAAATGAGCTTCCTCCATGTAGGTGGCTTATAAAATAGAAAGGAAGCTGGCTTGAGGACGCAGTGTCCTCATTTATTTATTTACATAAATATCTTTTCCAAAGAGTGAATTTTGCCAACATCGAGAAAGGGGAATTGTCATAACTGGAAGTATCTGGACATAAGACAGCTGTTGAAACAAAATGAATAAACTACGTGAGTAAAATATCTTCTTGGCAGGGTCCTGACTGCCGTAAATTTCTAGTCATAGTTTGTAATGAGTGGTAGAAATGATAGTTAAATATTTCATTTGTTTGGAAATTGTTCTTAAGTCTATCATTATAGGACCACTTGTTTGGTGCTATAAAATTTTTATATTTTAAGAAGCGTTTGATGTGTCAGACTTGTAGTAATGTTAACAGCCCCCAATTCTCAAACAGCACACCTCTTACTTATTTTTTTTTATTATTATACTTTAAGTTCTAGGGTACATGTGCACAATGTGCAGGTTTGTTACATATGTATACATGTGCCATGTTGGTGTGCTGCACCTATTAACTCGACATTTACATGAGATATATCTCCTAATGCTATCCCTTTGCCCTCCCCCAACCCACGACAGGCCCCGGTGTGTGATGTTCCCCACCCTGTGTTCAATTCCCACCTATGATTGAGAACATGCAGTGTTTGGTTTTCTGTCCTTGTGATAGTTTGCTCTGAATCATGGTTTCCAGCTTCATCCATGTCCCTACAAAGGACATGAACTCATCCTTTTTTATGTCTGCATAGTATTCCATGGTGTATATGTGCCACATTTTCTTAATCCAGTCTATCATCGTTGGACATTTGGGTTGGTTCC
The DNA here is from genome assembly GCF_000951035.1 of Colobus angolensis palliatus. Classification (NCBI taxonomy): domain Eukaryota; kingdom Metazoa; phylum Chordata; class Mammalia; order Primates; family Cercopithecidae; genus Colobus; species Colobus angolensis. The sequence continues at coordinate 2,853,178 of NW_012115222.1, forward strand.
AAGTCTTTGCTATTGTGAATAGTGCCATAATAAACACACGTGTGCAAGTGTCTTTATAGCAGCATGGTTTAGATTTATTTACATAAATAAATTTAATTTACATAAATAAATTACTTTGGGTATATACCCAGTAATGGGATGGCTGGGTCAAATAGTATTTCTAGTTCTAGATCCTTAAGGAATCACCACACTGTCTTCCACAATGGCTGAACTAGTTCACAGTCCCACTAGCAGTGTAAAAGTGTTCCTATTTCTCTACATCCTCTCCAGCATCTGTTGTTTCCTGACTTTTTAATGATCCCCATTGTAACTGGTATGAGATGGTATCTCATTGTGGTTTTGATTTGCATTTCTTTGATGGCCAGTGATGATTAGCATTTTTAATGTGTCTGTTGGCTGCATAAATGTCTTCTTTTGAGAAGTGTCTGATCATATCCTTTGCCCACTTTTGATGGGGTTGTTTGATTTTTTCTTGTAAATTTGTTTAAGTTCTTTGTAGATTCTGGATATTAGCCGTTTGTCAGATGGGTAAATTGTAAAAATTTTCTCCCATTCTGTAGGTTGCCTG
>NW_012115222.1:2853835-2854663 GCF_000951035.1 Colobus angolensis palliatus
CATTTATTAAATAGGGTATCCTTTCCCCATTTCTTGTTTTTGTCAGATTTGTCAAAGATCAGATGGTTGTAGATGTGTGGTATTATTTCTGAGGTCTGGGTTCCATTTGATTGGTCTATATCTCTGTTTTGGTACTAGTACCATGCTGTTTTGGTTACAATAGCCTTGTAGTATAGTTTGAAGTCATTTAACATGATTCCTCCAACTTTGTTCTTTTTGCTTAGGATTGTCTTGGCAATTCGGGCTCTTTTTTGGTTCCATAGGAACCTTAAAGTAGTGTTTTCCAATTCTGTGAAGAAAGTCATTGGTAGCTTGATGGGGATGGCATTGGATCTATAAATTACCTTGGGCAATATGGCCATTTTCATGATGTTGATTCTTCCTATCCATGAGCATGGAATGTTGTTCCCTTTGTTTGTGTCTTCTTTTATTTCATTGAACAGTGGTTTGTAGTTCTCCTTGAAGAGGTCCTTCACATCCTTTGTCAGTTGGATTCCTAGGTATTTTATTCTCTTTGAAACAATTGTGAATGGGAGTTCACTCATGATTTGCTTCTCTGTTATTGGTGTATAGGAATGCTTGTGATTTTTCAACATTGATTTTGTATCCTGAGACTTTGCTGAAGTTGCTTATCATCTTAAGGAGATTTTGGGCTGAGATGAGAGGGTTTTCTAAATATACAATCATGTCATCTTCAAACAGGGACAATTTGACTTCGTCTTTTCTTAATTGAATACCCTTTATTTCTTTCTCCTGCCTGATTGCCCTGACCAGGATTTCCAACACTATGTTGAACAGGAGTGGTGAGAGAGGGCATCCCTGTCTTGT
>NW_012115222.1:2855667-2856569 GCF_000951035.1 Colobus angolensis palliatus
AAGTGTGATGTGGTGCTGAGGAGAATATATATTCTGTTGATATGGAGTGGAGAGTTCTGTAGATGTCTATTAGGTCCAGTTGGTGCAGAGTGGAGTTCAAGTCCTGGATATCCTTGCTAACTTTCTGTCTCATTGATCTGTCTAATATTGACAGTGGGGTGTTGAAGTCTCCCATTATTATTGTGTGGGAGTCTAAGTCTCTTTGTAGGTCTCTAAGGACTTCCTTTATGAATCTGGGTGCTCCTGTATTGAGTGCATATACATTTAGGATAGTTAGCTCTTCTTATTGAATTGATCCCTTTACCATTATGTAATGACCTTGTCTCTTGATCTTTGTTGGTTTAAAGTTTGTTTTATCAGAGACTTAGGATTGCAACCCCTGCTTTTTTTTGTTGTTGTTTTCCATTTATTTGATAGGTCTTCCTCTATCCCTTTATTTTGAGCCTATGTGTGTCTGTGCAAGTGAGATGGGTCTCCTGAATACAGCACACTGATGGGTCTATCCAATTTGCCAATCTGTGTCTTTTAATTGGAGCATTTAGCCCATTTACATTTAATGTTAATTTTGTTATGTGTGAATTTGATCCTGTCATATTAGCTGGTTATTTTGCTCGTTAGTTGATGCAGGTTCTTCCTAGCACTGATAATCTTTACAATTTGGCATGTTTTTGCAGTGGCTGGTACCGGTTGATCCTTTCCATGTTTAGTGCTTCCTTCAGGAGCTCTTGTAACGCAGGCCTGTGGTTACAAAAGCTCTCAGCATTTGCTTGTCTGTAAAGGATTTTATTTCTCCTTCAGTTATGAAGTTTAGTTTGGATGGATATGAAATTCTGGGTTGAAAATTCTTTTCTTTAAGAATGTTGAATATTGGCCCCCACTCTCTTCTGGTTTGTAGAGTTTCT
>NW_012115222.1:2856619-2863700 GCF_000951035.1 Colobus angolensis palliatus
TTCCCTTTGTGGGTAACCTGACCTTTCTCTCTGGCAGCCCTTAACATTTTTTCCTTCATTTCAACTTTGGTGAATCTGACAATTATGTGTCTTGGGGTTGCGTTTCTCGAGAAGTATCTTTGTGGCGTTCTCTGTATTTGCTGAATTTGAATGTTGGCCTGCCTTTCTAGGTTGGGAAGTTCTGGATAATATCCTGAAAACTGTTTTCCAACTTGGTTCCATTCTCCCCGTCACTTTTAGGTACACCTATCTGATGTAGATTTGGTGTTTTCACATAGTCCCATATTTCTTGGAGGCTTTGTTCATTTCTTTTTACTCTTTTTTCTCTAAGCTTCTCTTCTGGCTTCATTTCATTCATTTGATCTTCAAGCGCTGATACCCTTTCTTCCACTTGATCATATCAGCTACTGAAGCTTGTGCATGGGTCATGTAGTTCTTGTGCCATGGTTTTCAGCTACATCAGGTCATTTAAGGTCTTCACTACAGTTTATTCTACTTAGCCATTTGTCTAATCTTTTTTCAAGGTTTTTAGCTTCTTTGTGATGGGTTCGATCATCCTCCTTTAATTCAGAGAAGTTTGTTATTACCAATCGTCTGAGCCTTCTTCTCTCAACTCGTCAAAGTTATTCTCCACCCAGCTTTGTTCTGTTGCTGGTGAGGAGCTACATTCCTTTGGAGAAGAAGAGGTGCTTCTTTTTAGTTTTTACATTTTTAGAATTTTCAGCTTTTCTGCTCTGGTTTCTCCCCATCTTTGTGGTTTTATCAACCTTTGGTCTTTGATGATGGTGATGTACAGATGGGGTTTGGTGTGGATGTCCTTTCTGTTTGTTAGCTTTCCTTCTAACAGTCAAGACCCTCAGCTGCAGGTCTGTTGGAGTTTGCTGGAGGTTCACTCCAGACCCTGTTTGCCTGGGTATCACCAGCAGAGGCTGCAGAACAGCAAATATTGCAGAATGGCAAATGTTGCCACCCGATCCTTCCTCTGGAAGCCTCATCTCAGAGGGGCACCCAGAGGGGCACTGTATGAGGTATCAGTCAGCCCCTACTGGGAGGTGACTCCCAGTTAGGCTACTCAGGGGTCAGGGACCCACTTGAGCAGGTAGTCTGTCCGTTATCATATCTCAAACTACATGCTGGGAGAACCACTGCTGCCTTCAAAGCTGTCAGACAGGGACATTTCAGTCTGCAGAAGTGTCTGCTTCCTTTTGTTCAGCTATACCCTGCCCCAGAGGTGGAGTCTACAGAGGTAGGCAGGCTTCCTTGAGCTGTGGTGGGCTCCACCCAGTTCGAGCTTCATTGCCACTTTTTTTACCTACTCAAGCCTCTGCAATGGTGGACCCCCCTCCCCCAGCCTTGCTACTGCCTTGCAGTTAGATCTCAGACTACTGTGCTAGCAGTGAGCAAGGCTCTGTGCACGCCTCTTATTTTTAATGTTCAGTTTGCTTCATGAGTCCTTGTGTTGAGTAATATTCTGGGCAATGATTATTCATTAATACAAATAAAGATTAGATTATAGGAAGAGTAAACTTCCCATGAAAACCAAAGTTATTATCAGATCCTAAAAGCAGTAATTAAAAACTGAGCAGGACCCCATTCCCAGGTAGAATTGTAAAGTGGATGACTCCTGCATCCAGCATTCTCTCATTCATTTTTAGAGCTATCCAACTCCCTCACTCACTTCACTGCCATCCCCTTTCCCAAGACCCAGCTGCAGTCTAGATAATCAGAGTTTCTTGGCCCATTTCAAGCACTCATCATGATATTTAGCCACCAACCCAGCATTGTTTGGCATCTTTCTAAATTTCTTGGTTTTTACTGAAACCTCCCATAATCCAAATGATGACTGCTATAGAATTGCATCAGAAGACTTATGAAGACAAGTGATTTGACAGCACAGAGTCAGAATGCTTAGGCTACAGTGGCAAAATCCTGTGGGCTCCATGTCTGTCATATGTTGCTATTTGTTCTGTCTTACTTTGATCTACTCACTAAACAATTCGTCTTCTACAGAGCTGAGGGTGCAACGGTGGTCAGTAGTGGGTTAAAGAGGAAAGTCAAATCAGAAATGAAGAAGGGGTTGAGGAGACCATATGTAGATTAAAAATAAACTTTTTTTGGCATTGATTTTCATTTAGTCACAATATTTTTATTTTCAAATAACATTAAAGAAAAACATACTATCTTTATATTTTCTAAAGGAGAACCAGAGAAATATCGCACTGTGCCTATTCAAAAGTAATGTTAGCAGGAATGTCTAGACTATTTCTATGTGTTTATTTCTCTTTATTTTAGCGAAATAATAGATTTACTCACTTGCAACTAACTGTCGCTGTATTTCTCCCATTTCGAAATACTTAACTATTCTAGCTAAAAATTGTATCTATTTTACTTAGCTGCCTTTAGTAGCATTTGAAAGTGAATGCAAAATTTCTGGACAAAATAGAAACAGATACATGGGCTAATATAGGTATATACACAATACCGTTAACTGTCCCAAGATTTTTCATTGATTACCTCTTCCATGGTGAGATTTCAGGCATAAAATTGGTTTCGGTTAGTACAAATTCTGGCCCAACATATACTTACTTGTAGTTCTTCCTAATAAATCAAACAAGCTCACATTTATGGTGCTGAATATATTCTAGATTCATTGTGTCTGTAATTGCTAAAAATTTAGTTTCATGCCTTAGGATGGTATTAGAATGTCCATGATAAGAAAAATAAGTGTAGCAAAATGAGTTTTTATGTGAATTTAATTTTATTCATTTTAAAATGTGGTCCTCTATTATAAATGGCATTCCCTTCCTTCTTTAAAATAAATCCTCTCTTTATGAAACAATGGTAACAGTAGATGTTCAGTGTTGTAATGTGTGCTTAATGTTTTAAATGTAGCAAAATAAAAGAAATGCCACGCCTATCTTTCTGTATCGCCTCTGGAGAAGGACAGATTTTACTCATTAAAACTACAAAAGTCTGAGACCAGCTGCTCCATATTCTTTTGTGTTCTTTAAATGTTATTTGGAGGTGACTTAATTAGACTAAAGCTAGAAGAGAAAACAATAGAATGTCAAAGATGTTTTTCAAGTTGTAAACTAACATTGCAAGTTATAAGCTACTTGATACTATTTCTTAATTAAAAAGATATTTCTGAATCAAAAAGATCAGAGCTTCTGAGTAAATTTAGGAAGCATTTTTTTGTCCTTTACAGAAAAGGGCTTTAAGAGCCTATGTTCCTTTGGCTTTCAGAGAGCTCTTCATTGTGACTTCACAGTAGTCATTTTCAGATGAATAAACTGGAGCTCGTCTTTGGAATTGTCAGTTTTTCTTTTATTACAGAATCTGAGGTTAGCCAGAATCCATCTGCAGAACATAAGGCAGAAGGGAGAAACACCTGACAAGCTGAGGCCATCCTTAATTATTTTAACACATGCAATTAACCATTTATATTCACTTAAAAGCAGACAGCTAGGATGATGGTGTCTGCTAGAAAAAATACGTGTAATGAAATGTTCTTTAGTTTTTTTATCTTTAGGAAAATTTCATCTTCGTATAAAATTTTGTTATCCATTTCACTCACTTGTCACTTCTCCACTCCACGTTCCCATTCCCATTAGAATCCTTAGTTTGAAGGCATAATTCTTTAAATGATCTGTCTCGGGGAGGGGGGATTCCTGTTATTCTTAAGGACTGAAAATAGCATTATAAATTTGGTTTTATTTTTAAATATGAATATCGACTGAAGCTCTCAATCAATATTGTTGCCAGATTTTGTAAAATGCACTGTCTTGGCCCTCTAACGACAGATTTCTAATATAAATGTAAAAACCAACCTATCAATATGCTTTCCAAAAATACTTTTTGTAAAGAACAGTACAATTTTGTGATGTGTCCAAATATTCCTTTCTTACAAAATTATTGGATCTGTCCAGTTCATAAATATTTCTTCCCTCCCTCCCTCCCTGCCGCTCGCTCTCTCTCTCTCTGTAGTTTTTTGGTGTTTGTGCTTTTCTTTCCATTCTCTAGTTATTAATTGGTTCAATGGATGACCTTTTGTGCGACACTGTTCTACCTTACCAGCTTCGCCAGGGCCCCCGCGCCGCCCAATTCCAGCAACCCTGGTTCTCCTGTGACCCCAGGCCTTCCAGATCCCTAGGTTTCCCCCCACGGGACTGTCACATTCTTCCCCGCCAGAGACGCCAGTCGCGGGCTTCCTCCCTGGGGTGTGAGCAGGTCGGCGCGACACACTTCTCCAGACGCGCGCCCAGGGACCAGCTGGCGGAGGCGCCCAGGCAGTTCCAGCTGCGGCACTCCAGGGGAAGTAGTTGGCCCTGAGCCTGGAGGCGGAAGGAGGGGAGCAACACTCCTGCCGCGATTCGGAGGAGAGATACACTAGGCCAGCCTAACGACACTCCGAGTGCGAGCTGCGGCTGGGGTAGGGGCAGCCCCTTCCAGTGGGCGCTTGGGTCACCTAGGAGCAGTTCTCCGGGACCCGTTGCATCCGAGGGACTGGGCGGGGCTGGGCGTGGCTGGACGCGGGCAGCGCTCAGGAGTCCTGGAACTCGCTGGCCCTGCGGCCACGGGCCGAGGCGTGGTCCCGAGCCCCTGCGCGGTTTCTGGTGCGTAGAGACTGTAAATCACTGCGCTTCTCGGTCATCGTCACCCCAGCTTTTCTCGGCTGGAATTCAGCCTCCAACTCAAGATCGCGGGAAAGACTACCTGAGAGGAGAAAAGCTTCTGTCGCTGGACCTTCTTCTGAGGGTGGTGAGGTTTGTTTAGGGTCGCAGAATCAGGGAGGACTGACCCAGCCCTCACAGAGAAGAGGGTTGGAAAGTCCTGGAGAACCCGCAGAGCACGGGCCGCTGTCGCGGTTGGGAGGCGAGGGCGCAGCGCTGGGGTCGTAGATTCCGAGACCCCTGAGGGTGGCTGTGTTGGTTTCTCGCAGGAGTCGGAGGCTCCCTGCTCTCTAGCCGCCCAGTGACCCAAGATTAATCTTCAGCACCACTTGGGGCGACCTTTTCAGTGCAAAGCTCTGATTCTGTTTCTCAGGATTCCTCCCCACCCCGTTCCTCCCCGGAAAAGCTGACAAGAACTTCAGGTGTAAGCCCTGAGTAGTGAGGACCGGCGGTCTCCTCGGAGAGCTGTGCCTGGAAGAGAAGGACGCTGGTGGGGCTGAGATCAGAGCTGCCTTCTGGCCCCGTGGCCCCCATGCTTCTGTCATGGCTAACAGTTCTAGGGGCTGGAATGGTCGTCCTGCACTTCGTGCAGAAACTCCTGTTCCCTTACTTTTGGGATGACTTCTTATTCCTGGTGAAGGTGGTGCTCATTATAATTCGGCTGAAGAAGTACGAAAAGAGAGGGGAGCTGGTGACTGTGCTGGATAAATTCTTGAGTCATGCCAAAAGACAACCTCGGAAACCTTTCATCATCTATGAGGGAGACATCTACACCTATCAGGATGTAGACAAAAGGAGTAGCAGAGTGGCCCATGTTTTCCTGAACCATTCCTCTCTGAAAAAGGGGGACACCGTGGCTCTACTGATGAGCAATGAGCCGGACTTCGTTCACGTGTGGTTCGGCCTCGCCAAGCTGGGCTGTGTGGTGGCCTTTCTCAACTCCAACATTCGCTCCAACTCCCTCCTGAATTGCATCCGCACCTGTGGGCCTAGAGCCCTAGTGGTGGGCGCAGGTAGAGTATGGGGTGTGGTCTGCTTATACAGAATGGAAACCCACCTGCTTTCCTACCTATTTTTTTTTTCTTTAGGATAATTCACAACTAATATTTTGGGTGAGTGAAGTGTGCATGTTAAGAGTACAAAATAGTTTTACAATTCTATGCTAGTTTAACACCTGTCTCCTCCTTTCAGGCACGCAGTTTCACAAAACTTTTATGAAATCTCTGCTTCCTACCATTTTGAGACAGGGACAGTTTTACTGCTATTGGTACCTTCAGTGAGTGCACGAACACACAGAGAGAACTTGGTCAGTTCTAAATTTTATGAGCTCTGACAAAATGATGAATAGGAAAGTTATCTGACTTCATTGTGACACACCTACCTACCTCTAATTATACTTTATCAGGGATGACTACATTTGCAGAAGAGATACATTTAATGGAAAGTACATGAATTCCTTTCTTCATGTCTGCTCCTATTTTATAGTGTCTGCAAGCTAGGACTTGCCTAGCAAGGTTGTGCTCCCACCTGTGAGCCAGAAGATGGGCTCTTGGCAGACTCTAGGACCCTTTCTATTTCTTCTTCTGATCCATGCGTGCATCTTTTTCTTTTTTTCACTAAGTTCTACCCTTCCTCCTCCCCCTACCTTGGAGTTAGGACATCTTACGCTACACATATTTACACTTAACTGTAAAGAAAAGCCTGGGGTTTAGTGGCTAATTAGTAAAGAACCTAGGAAGATGGGTTGCTTAATGAAATAGAATTGAAATATGAAAAATGATACTTATTTGGTGTAATCTAAATGGTAGATGCAGATTCTTCTTCAATGGGGAAGGAAGGTGCAGAAAGAGGAAGATCAGTTGCAAGGATCATAATGAAAATATTTAAGTATTTTAGATTAATAGATACATACCAATATCTTGTATAAAGTTTTTAAACTCACAGAACAATATGGAAAAATATATTTACACGCTGGTGATCTCTAAGGTATAGAACTTTTCAAATAACGTTTATCATATAATATTTATATATCAAACAAAAATGAGTTAGGCAGTATACGGAAAATGGGCTAGCCCTTCAAGGCTATCACTCTTCCTAGTTCTTTTCAGTTTAACTTGTGGTCTGATAAAGTGACAAATGTTTACTTTCTCTTATTTATATATTTATTTATTTATTATAATACTTTAAGTTCTAGGGTACATGTGCACAACGTGCAGGTTTATTACATATGTATACATGTGCGATGTTGGTGTGCTGCACCCATTAACTCGTCATTTACATTAGGTATATCTCCTAATGCTATCCCTCCCCCTGCCCCCAACCCAATGACAGGCCCCAGTGTGTGATGCTCCCCACCCTGTGGTCAAGTGTTCTCATTGTTCAATTCCCACCTATGAGTGAGAACATGC
>NW_012115222.1:2864690-2864998 GCF_000951035.1 Colobus angolensis palliatus
TAAGGAAGAGATCCAGTTTCAGCTTTCTACATATGGCTAGCCAGTTTTCCCAGCACTATTAATTAAATAGGGAATCCTTTCCCCACTTCTTGTTTGTGTCAGGTTTTTCAAAGATCAGATGATTGTAGATGTGTGCTATTATTTCTGAGGTCTCTGTTTTGTTCCATTGGTCTATCTCTCTGTTTTGGTACTAATATCATGCTGTTTTGGTTGCTATAGCCCTGTATTATAGTTTGAAGTCATTTAGCATGATTCCTCCAGCTTTGTTCTTTTTGCTTAGGATTGTCTTGGCAATGTGGGCTTTTTTT
>NW_012115222.1:2870743-2871637 GCF_000951035.1 Colobus angolensis palliatus
TGGCCTAAGAAACCTGTTTGGAATTGGTTCTATATAACTTATGAAAAATAGAATTTTTCTAAAATGTACCAAAACAATATGTTTAAGGTTCTCTTTCAAACTACACTATTATTTGAAGCTACATGGAAATGCCTGAATACATAGTTCCAGGAGGTATAACTTAAAAATAGAAGGCAAAATCATTATAAAGCCAGCAATAGAATGCATGTGTGATGATGGTCCCATAAGATTGTAATACTCTATGTTTATTGTACCTTTTCTAGGTTCAGATATATTTAAATACACAAACATGTATTACTGTGTTAGAATTGCCTGCAGTGTTTTCAGCATAGTAATATGGTGTACATGTTTGTAGCCTAGGAGCAGAGCAGTAGGCTATATCGTACAGCCTAGGTGTGTAGTCAGCTATATCACATAGGTTTCATCAATGATTATCATTGGGTCTTGTGTGAATTAAATGTAAAGAACCCTACAGAATACCAGAATCATAAAGTATATTCAACAAATGGATGCAATCATTATTTTTAACTACATAATGGCAGAGACAGCCACCCATAGTAAGAAGTCACTTTTGCCCAGGTCTCTTCATTTGAGATTTGTTATATGGAGGGAAACCCACATAGTGTGTTACACAACCCTAGTGAGTTGACTTTAAATAGCTTTCTTTTCCTCTCCAGTAGCAGTACATCCATAACTACTTCCCAACCCTCAGTGGCCAAGGTTGGAATGCTCTCAGATACAGGTTTGGAGTGAGGTCACTAGCTCTTCTCTGGCCAAAAAGAAGAGGGTTCTTCTACTGTTAATAACTAAGAGGTCATGAGGGAAATAGCCCTGATGGGGTCCGAGTCTTGCAGAAATACTACCTTAGTATTCACTGCCTTTTAAATATATATA
>NW_012115222.1:2871687-2879145 GCF_000951035.1 Colobus angolensis palliatus
AAAAAAAAAAAAAAGATAGGCCATAACAAGTGTTGGTGAGGAGGCAGAGAAAAGGGAATCCTTATTCGTGTCGAGAGTGTAAATTAGTGTAGCTATTGTGGAAAACAGCATGGAGGGCCCTCCTGAATATACTGAAGTAGAACTACCATATGATACAGCAATCCCACTGCTAGATATATAGTGAAAAAAATAAAAGGAAATCAATATATGGAAGAGATAACTTGACTCCCATATTTATTGTGGCACTACACTATTTATAGTAGCCAAGATATGAAATCAATCTATGAGTTTATCAGCAGATAAATGAATAAGGAAAAAGTGATTTTGTGTGTGTGTGTGTGTGTGAGAGAGAGAGAGAAAGAGTGAGAGAGAGAGAGTCCATTTTGCATTGCTATAAAGAAATTCCTGAGACTCAGTAATTTACAACAAGTTTATTCTGGCTTATGATCTGTAGACTGTAAAAGATGCATGGCACCAGTATCTGCTTCTGGTAAGGACTCAGGAAGCTTTTAGTCATGGCAGAAAGGAAAGGGAGCCAGCATGTCACATCGTGAGAGAGTGAGCAAGACAATGAAAAGAGGGAGGTACCAGACTCTGTTTAACAACTAGATATCTTGTGAACAAATAAAGAAAGAACTCACTAATTATTGCAAGGAGGGCATCAAGCCATTCATAAGTAATCTGCCCCCATGACTCAAACATCTCCCACTATTGCCTCACGTCCAATATTGGGGATCACATTTTGTACCAGTCAGGGTTCTCTCGAGGGACAGAACTAATAGGATATATATAAATATATATATATCATTTACTTACTAATGAGTCTGTCTGTAGATGGCTTTCGTCTGCATTTACTCTTCCAATTTCACCCCTTTCTTACTGAAAAATAGCAAGCCAGATGCAATATGCCTTCCTGTGCCATTTCAGTAATAATTATTCATTGACAACAGGTGATGTGTTCGAAATACCATCAAATTAAGTGTTTGACTTTTTCTTTTTTTGCGTAATTTTGGTTATAATAATATAATGTATAAATTATGTTATAATAATATTCCATCTGCTCCCCTCAAAAATGTGGGAACAACTGAGAGTGAAAACACATAAACCCACTTAGAAACTTGAATGCATATATTCAGGCCAGTTAAATCATGTCAGAGAAAAATATGTTATTGCAATAGAAAGATTTGTGCTTCTGTTATTCATCGATTTTATATCTCACTCCTTGAGAACTTTACTATGTTAAGTGAGCCCCAGCTCACCCTGCCTGGTTATGTTGGGTAGGAAGAGGAAGGGCATGGTCTGACTTGGAAACAAAACACGTCAGAATCACTAGAAGCACTTCTCCCATTTAAGGACCTGGGTTCCCAATCTGTTTCTCTCCCTTCCAGGGTCTATGATCTCCTCTTTTCAGCCTTCAACTTTCTATTTAATGAGCTTGAGCTCATTGTAGGTCATCATCATCATCATCATCATCATCATCACAACCAACAGTAGTAGTAATAACAACAACAACCCCTGCAGACACCATTTAAGGAGGACTAATTCTGAGTCAGGCACCATAATGAATGGTTTATATATTCCATTTAATTATCTCGACAACTGTATAAGTTGTATGGAATCACTTTTCAAAAGAGGAGAGGGAGACTCAGATAAATGAAGCGACTTGTCCAAGGTCAGACAACTAGCAAGTGTCAGACGTGCTGTTTGAATCCAGACTCTCTGGCTAAAAATCCTATACTCTAGGGAATCAATCCAGAATTCCAGTGTTTTCCTGAAACTGTATGTTTTTGTTTTTAAGCCGATGGGGTCCACAGTGTAAGTTGGAACCCATTCTTGGGCAATTTTCCTATATTCCAGGTGTTAACTTTTCTTGTTCTTCACTCCCTTCTCACAGGTTCCAATTCCTGCTCCCATAAACAAATAATAAAGCCAACACTTCATGTTGAATCCTTATATTTTTAAGGAAAAATAATTTATATTTGTCAGAACTGAATATAACATGATTGATGCATAAGCAATTTGATTCACAAATCTTTAAATTATCTTGGCAAGCAATACATGAAAAATCCAAGAGGAATAGAAGTTTAATCAGCTTGTGTTCGAATAAAATTATTTAATCAGGTTAACATGACTTTCAGATGTTGATTTCAACAGCAGTGTATTGCAAGCTGTCCAAATATGTATTTTGATATATTTTTCTAACACTATTATTAGTTTTTATTTTATATCAAGAGGAAAGATATGATATAGCGAAAGCAATCTAAAATTATTTTTAACTTCACAAATGATACAGTTTGAAAACTAAGTCAAATAAGCCATTTTCTCCAGCGTTCTTTGAGTATTGTTGTTAAAGCACATATAATATCCACTAACAGGAAAACAAGTCAAATAGCTTAACTTCTAAACTGTATCAGAACAATGGGTTTTTGACAACCTAATTGCAAGCTTTGTGTTGAAAAATGGGTGAAATAGGGAAATAATTTTTTGAAATAATGTTTAATGAGAAATTACTAATACTACCAGCTCTATAAAGATATTTTAAAGCTATACTTATTAAAAATTATAATATCACAAAACTAGACAGAGAATTGAGTGGAACAGCCTGAGTTACCAATGGAAAAGAGAAGAATTATTTAATAGATCATGTTTAGATAACTGATTTTAAAGATACATGTAACGAATGGCAATGTAGTAGCATAGGTCTTAAAGTTAACAGGATAGATTTCAAAGTCTAGTATATTTGAATGAAAACACAAACTCTATCATGTATTAACTTACACAGGTCAGTCAGTTTTTTCTAATGTTCAATTGCCTTCAAATTCCTTATGTTCAGTCTCCTTAACGTGAAGATAAAACATACTCCCTAGAGTTAGTATGATTATTAATAAACTAATATTTGTATAAATAACTGGCATATTAGTCATGATAAAGTGAATTTTTGGACCTTATATGAAGTATTAATATCTATAGCTCAATATGAATTGTTTGAAGACATTGTTCATTTAAGCATCAATTTTCTTAGAAACCATAGCTACCCGTGCATCATGTGACAAGCCTGTTGAACTGCTGTACACAATAGGATGGTAACTATAAGCCTGTGGCAAGATCTCTAATTTCACTTTGCTTTGCAGTATGGAAAGCTAAAGTTAACCATTTGTAGCTCAATTTCATATTAGGTTTATTAGTGCCTAAAAGATTGAAGTTGAAATTCTTACCAATGTATTAACAGCTATAATCAATCAATTCCCATCCCATATCTTTGAAAGTATTAGCTTGTTTTATGTAGAATAATATAGTTTTTAGTGCAGCATAAATAATACAACTCATACTAATGGCATATTAGAGGGATATATAAAATTTTTACCCATATATTTTGCAGTCTTAAAGATGTGAATAAGATCTAATGTTGATGAAGAAACAAGAAATCAGTTTGTAAAATAAATGCTAAAGGATTTTATGCAGGGATTATAATTAACATTTTTGTACTTGCAACCCCACCTAATAAAGTACACTGCATGTGGGAGGAAAACAATATGTAAGTTTTGAATGAACATGCTTCTTTGAAAACAGAAATTAAGCCTACAATGTAGACTTTGTTAAAGGTCATAGAAAATCCAGCTGTCGGGCTGGGCGCAGTTGCTCATGTCTATAATCCCAGCACTTTGGGAGGCCAAGGTGGATGAATCACCTGAAGTCAGGAGCTCGAGACCAGCCTGGTCAACATTGTGAAAACCCCGTCTCTACTAAAAATACAAAATTTAGCAAAGTGTGGTGGCAGGCACCTGTAATCCCAGCTACTTGGGAGGCTGAGGCAGGAGAATTGCTTGAACCTGGGCAGCAGAGGTTGTAGTGAGCCGAGATTGTGGCACTGCACTCGAGTTTGGAGCACAGAGGGAGACTCCATCTCAAAAAAAAAAAAAAAAAACAGAAAATCCAGCTGTCTCATTTTCTTGCAGTAGTGTATGATCAAAATGGTACAAAGTTCAGTTTCTGTAACCAGTGATCTATCTAGCACCTATGGTATGTGGCCAGGTAGAGTGAACAGAAGGATGGAGGAGAACATACATCATTCTTTTGAGATGCTTACAATTCTACAGGTATCAATGGTAATACATTTCACTGAAGCATTAATCCTCATGAGACAAAGTCATTTCCTTAAAGTATTTAAACAAATGCTATTTTGTGTCAAGACAATATTCAGAATTTACTGTTAAGGACATGAAAATATATATATATTTTAAGACGCAGTCTCACTCTGTCCCCTAAGCTGGAGTGCAGTGGCATGATCTTGGCTCAATGCAACCTCCGCCTCCCAGGCTCAAGCGGTTCTCCTGCCTCAGTCTCCCTAGTAGCTGGGATTACAGGTGCCCAGCACCACATCCAGCTAATTTTTGTAATTTTAGTAGAGACAGGGTTTCACCATGTTGGCCAGGCTGTTCTTCAACTCCTGATCTCAGGTGATCCACCTGCCTCAGCCTCCCAAGGTGCTGGGATTATAGGCATGAGCCATCATGCCTGGCCAAGATTTCATTTTATTAAGAAAGACTGGCAGTGATAATGATTTTTTATCCCCTACATGACTTTTCAAAGTTTTATTTTAGCTTTCTCTATCCTCACCCACATTTCCTACCACTATTGAAGAAATAATTTGGTTACACTAAATTCTGTTTGAGAATTCTAAGCATTTCACCTAAATAAAATTAATCTTAACTTATGAAAGAAATGACATTGTATCTCCTCGGATTCCTAGGAACCTTCTCACTTCCTTTTTTCTTGCTGTAAAAAGTATCACTCTTGGTAAATACTTAGTTTCTTTGGGCTCTACAATTCCAACAAAGATTTGGAGCCACACTTAATCATATTTTAACTTTCTCAGCACTTATTTTCCCAATTTAGACATACATATCAGTAAGAACATATAAAAGTTTGCGCTGGAAATTTCTCATTCCAGATGAGATTTTTTGAAATTAAAGTAATAAAACGAGTCAGTTCAGAGATTTGTACTTACAAGTTCAAAACCTGAGAAAAAATCATTACAACAAAATCTAGAATTAACATTAAAAAATAAAGTCTAGACCCTTTGCTTATACAGCATTTTCATGTTTCTGACTTGTCACTCCTCCCATCTTCCTTGGTAGTTTTTCACATCTTGCCAAAGCAATCTGTAAACAGCAGCATGATGTGTGTGTTAAGTAGAACTAGGCATTTTCCTGGATTCTTACATTTTACTTAGCTTTGTTATAGAAATAAAAATTAATAAGACATCTTCAGGCTATGAACCCCACTTTCTGCCACATATCAACTTCATTATTTCTGTGTTGCCTTCTACTTTCATACAGATTTTATTTAGAAACTGCTTAGTCCCACTTGACATATTTCTCTTGCTGCTTCTTTGTGATCAATCTGGGTTACAGATTTCGTGACAGTAAATCAAGAGTTTTCCCCCAATGTATTGCATTATAGTAGAACTAACCCAATGACTGACAGTTGGCCTTTTGAGGGAACCAGATACTGATTTATGTTTCCAACGAAATGTTTAATGCAGAACTCTGAATTCAAACTCAAAGCAGAATATATCTTGTGATTATTTTTAAAATTTTCCTTAAAAATTAGGAAAATATATAGTTGTTTTAGGTGTGAAGGTCCATATTTTCATGTACAGAACTTGAGCATTCTGATCTGGGTCTTTTTTTTTTTTTTTTTGAGACAGAGTTTTGCTCTTGTTGCACAGGCTGAAGTACAATGGCGCGATCTCAGCTCACTGCAACCTCCTCCTCTTGGGTTCAAGCCATTCTCCTGCCTCAGTCTCCTAAGTAGGTGGGATTACAGGCACCCACCACCATGCCTGGCTAATTTGTTTGTATTCTTAGTAGAGATGGGGTTTCACCATCTTGGCCAGGCTGGTCTCAAACTCCTGACCTCAGGTGATCCACCTGCCTTGGCCTCCCAAAGAACTGGAATTACAGGCATGAGCCACCGGGCCTGGCTGATCTGGATCTCTTTTACATTTAGCACCATTATTTTTTCTTTTTCTCCATTTATTTCTTTTATGAGGTAATTTTATAGTTGTAGAGTTAATTAGCCTATGGTTAGATTACTAATTCTACCATCCACCAACTTGTGAGCTTGATGTATGAGTTTCCTAAGGCTGCTATAATGACGTATCACAAACTTGGTGACTTAAAACAAGTGAAATTTATTTTCTCACAGTTCTGGGGGCTAGACATCCAAAATAAAGGTGTCAGCAGGGTCAAGATCCCACAGAAGTATACAAGATTTTTTTCTTGTCTCTTAGCTTCTGGTAGTTGCCAGTAATGTTTGACTTTCCTTGCATTACCTCCAAAAGGCCAGTGGGGTACCACTGTTTAATATCCCCAAGGATATTAATATAGATTTTAAGATAACCTATATAGCACTCAGAAATCCCTTGGACCTTCTGAATGTATAGCATATTATAGAAATAAGGAGATAAAATCAGAGTTGCCATGTAGAATATAAAAGTTGAACTTCATGTCAGAGATCCATGCTAAAGTAAGGGAGTGGTTAATTTAAAAAGAATTTAAATAATATAAATAATTGCATGTCTCTCTACTCTGGAGAAAAAAATGATGCTTCACTTGCTTACACAAAAGGCTGTATAGGAATGATGACATTGTTTCTTTTGTATCCCATAGAGTGTTGGGTACCTCAGTGCTTAATTATTTCCTTATCAAGGACCCATTCCCACCTTCTGTCTCTCTTGTTTTCCACCACTACTCCCCTCTTGAACAGATGATATTTTTTTCCTGGGTTAATGGGCAAATCAAGAAGGTCTGGTTCAGTTTCACAGATTAACTCAACATAGTCTCACCTCAACAGCTGCTCCTTTGTTATCCTTGTAGCAGATCCTTCCTAAGAAACTTGACCCTTTTTCTTTCCGAACCTTGAATTGCGACCCAGGCCCTTGACCTTGCCAGGATTCTTAAGTCCTTCAGGCCTGAAGACACCAATTCTTTAGGCTTGTCTACTCTTCCTTCTTATCTGGTCGACTTTGGTTTTGCCCAGGCCTTGCATCCTACAGCTGCTGATGGAGGGTCCACTCTTGCCTGCCAGTCACACCCTCCCTTGCATCATGGGTCTCACTGCCTTTTCTGGAAGGCATTCTTTTGCCCCTTTTGCTTTCAAAGGCTTTTATCTTTAATTAACGTCATCCAGAGAAAATCTCTAAATCTCCTCACTTAACTTAAAATTTGTTTGACCTGTACCTAGTACAAATTAATTGCTTTTAATTTTAATTTTAGTTTTTATTTTTATGGATTCAAAGGGTACATGTGCAGGATTATTAAATAGATATATTTCTTTTTTTTATTATTATACTTTAAGTTCTAGGGTACATGTGCATAACGTGCAGGTTTGTTATATATGTATACTTGTGCCATGTTGGTGTGCTGCACCCATCAACTCGTCAGCACCCATCAA
>NW_012115222.1:2880415-2892696 GCF_000951035.1 Colobus angolensis palliatus
ACTCTGTTCTGTTCCATTGGTCTATGTCTCTGTTTTGGTACCAGTACCATGCTGTTTTGGTTACTGTAGCCTTGTAGTATAGTTTGAAGCCAGGTGATATATTTCTTAATGGTGAGATTTGGGCTTCTGATGTGCCCATCACCCAAAGTGTGAATTGTAAACATTGTACCCAGTAGGTGATTTCTCACTCTTTGCCTCTCTCTCCCAGCCTCCCCCATTTTGGAGTACCCACTCACTTAACTTTTGGCTTTGGAATGATTTCTAAACCACAATGATCTTGTAATTTCAGAGCTGTCAGGAGATTCCCCCAAATGTTTTGCATTACAGTGAAACTGAAGAGTAACTTACAGACAGCTTTTTGGAATAACTAGCTACCGAGTTGTACTTCAAGGAAAATGTTCAGTGCAGTATCCTGAATTTAGATTCAGACAGAGTTTTAAATAGTTTTATTTAAAAATTGGCAGGGGAAAACCCATAATTTTAATAATAGAGTCTCTTAAATTCAGTCTGAATTGGACTGCTTGCATTGGTCTGTCAGGCAATAACTAAATTTCCCTTTCAGTTGGTCCTATTGAAACAGAACCATAAAATGGCTGTGATATTACTTATCCAACATGAGAAAGAAATCAGCATTTTATTTACATTTGATCCCTGTTTAAATACACAAAACAACTCCAAAGTGAATGGTTTGAGATTTAAGGTTTGCTTACCTCTTCCCAACCCTTTGGCTTTTAGATTTGCTTGGAACTGTAGAAGAAATCCTTCCAAGCCTCTCAGAAAATATCAGTGTTTGGGGAATGAAAGATTCAGTTCCACAAGGCATAATTTCACTCAAAGAAAAACTGAGCACCTCATCTGATGAGCCTGTGCCACGCAGCCGCCATGTTGTCTCACTCCTCAAGTCTACTTGTCTTTACATTTTTACCTCTGGAACAACAGGTATGATCCAATTCTTCTGAAGGCTAAAATGAATGTGACAAATTTGCAAAGCAATGGTGTTGGGCAAATTTCTACCATAGGTAGTGACCAACCATCTGAGAACGCATGCTTGCAAGAAGATGTAAGGATCTCAGATGCTAGAACTTTCCAACTTGAATGGAAAGTTAATTATTTTAACTTTTACTTGAAAAGTCATCTTGTTCATTTGGCGTTTGTCCCATTTGACAATATTTTCTTAAAGTTTGGTAGTACAAAGGGCACGGGAGCATCCTAACACCCTGATCCAGTCTCTTTGCTCAGTGTATGATACTTGACTTTTTGGGCAAGATCTTTGTTAGCTTCTCTGATCCTCAAATTTGTGACATCTAAAATGAAGAAATTAGTTTAAATAGTTTCTACTGATTCTTTTGGATTTAAAACGTGTTTTAATACACATGAAAACAGTTCTCTATATTCTTGTGTAAATTATTAAATCCTAAGCATAATCCAGGTATACCTGCAATTTAAGCACCTGTCACTGGCTCTCCTGATTTTGGTTAGGGTAATTGAATTATATGACAAACAGGAAATCTTGAAGGCATTGCAAGTTTGGAATAAGATAAAAAATGAAATCAAGTAAATAAACTTTATTTTAAGTAAATAATAGCAATAACAAAGAATAGTAAAACTGCCTGAGAATTCAAAAGAAGGGCCTGGCACAGTAACTCACACCTATAATCATATACTTTGGAGGCCAAGGCAGGAGGATTACTTGAGGCCAAGGGTTTGAGACCAGCCTGGGCAACATAGTGAGACCCCCATATCTACAAAAAAAAAAAAAAATAGCCAGGTGTGGTGGCATACACCTGTAATACCAGCTACTCGGGAGGCTGAGGCAGGAGAATCATTCTATCCCAGAAGTTCAGGATTATAGTGAGCTGATTGCACCACTGCACTCCAGCCTGGGCAACAGAGTGAAACTCAGTCTTAAGAAAGAAGAGAAAGAGAATTCAAAAGATATGTTAAATTTAATTGATTTCTAGGAAAAACTGAGTGGTATTAATGGTAGCCTAAATAGGCTTTCATTATTAGTTTGAAGATGATCGGTGATTTGACTTAGACATATTAAGAGTATTCTGTTACTTATTTCTTGTGCATAGGTTGTGAGCGACTATTGCATAGTAAAATTTTTCTTACATTTTAAAAATCTATTCAGTTCCTAATTGTAATCCCTTTTAGACTGGAGAATAGGATTTTTTTTTTTTTTTTTTTTAGTATGATTAGAACAGCTTTGATAAATGAACTGAAAACTGCTAAATATGTGTGTGGCTACTCTGTCCAGTCTCAGGGAGCGTCTCTCTGAGATTCTTCAGGCTACCTAATCAGATCTACTGAATAATTGCAGGTCTAGAAGTTGGCAGATTGAGCAGATACACAGTCCCTTAGGACAAAAGAATGGAACTAGAGATGACAGCTACAAAATTTTAGAAAAGGAGATGATGACTGAGTGTGGTGGCAGACACCGCAGACCCAAGAAGCTGAAGGTTATGGTAAAGCCTTGAAGAAAACTCATTTGCCCCCACCAAACCCCAGAAAGGCTCAGAAATTGGGTACCAGGTACCTCAAAGAATAGAAAATAAAAGTGGAAATTTTATGGGAAGTTTGTTTAAGAAGGAACTGTAGTCCTGGATTGCTTCTTCCACCCTGATAGAAGTCCTGAGGCATATTCTCTGGAAAAGATGAACTTCTGAAAATACCAGGAAGAACAGGGGTTTAAAAAGCAGGGGATATAAGAGAAGTCTCCCTCTCTGTAAATATGTGTATATGTATGTGTGTATACATATATATGTATAAGTTCTCTTTAATATATGTAACTTCTTTTAATACTTGACTGTTTTAATCATTAAGATTCTTGTCTGAGGAATCTGAATAGCCCACATGTAAAAATTGAAAGACACTGATCATGATGGATTCCCCCAACAGAATGTTCTGGACAGTGAAACCAACTAGTAAATACGTGTTCTTCAGGCACAGAGATTCTAGTTAATGATTTGCTTGTTTATTTTGTGTTTTTGTGTCTGCACTTTTAAACATAAACTGATAGTCAATAGTCTCCAGATATTTGAAAAAATCCTCCTGAATATATTCTAGATTGGATTGAGACCAATATAAACCAAAGATAAAAAGGATGTTGGAGAAAACTGACAAGATAGAGAGGAGAAATTTTCAAAAAATTGTTATTGCTAATATTCTGAAAGATGGGGACAAAAAGGGTCAATAATATAAAAATAACACACTATAAAAAGAGGAATATTCAGAGAACACAAGTGTTGGAAAATAAATCTCTCAAAAAGTAAAGCAAAAGGTAAGAGAAGAAAAATAGGATAAACAAGATTAGGAAATTAGTGATTCTGTCCAGGAGGGCTATCTTAAAAAAATCAAGAGTTTTAAAGATGAAAGGATGAACACACAAATAAATGTAACAAAAAAAAGCAATGGGGAAAAAAAAAAGCCAGAAATAATGAAGGAACGAGAAGAAGGGGGTATGAATTTTTTTTTTTTTCAAATTCAAAAATATCTAGACCTATAAGACCTGAGTTGTTAGACTGAAAAGGTCTACAAATTTCCCAGCGAAATGGATAGATGAGACTGGTCCCAGTACAAGTCATCATGATATTATGAAAACTACTGAAAACTAACAGAAGATTCCAAAAATGAAATAATAGAAATACATGTTGCATCCAAAGCATAAGAAATCAGAAAGACTGATAATTGCTCAACATATATAATGGAAGTCAGAAGATTACAGAGCAATGCCATCAAAGTCCTGCATAAAAATAATTTCTTACCTACAATTCTTTACAAGCAGCCATTCAAGTGTATGGGTGGAAAAAAAAGATATATTCAGACACATGAGGACTCACAAAAACTTACCTCCCAAATACTTTTTATCAGACAGCTACTGAAACCAAATGTGCACTACCACTGTAATTAATTTCTAGAATCTTTGATCTATCCAGAAAGGCCAACTATAAAATTACATAGTGTTTGAGATACAGTCCTACTTAGCAACCTGTCAAAGGAGTGTTGCTAAAGTCAGAATGGCCTCTTTTACAAAGCAGATAGACTATAATATATTTTGTGTCAATTGCTAGTGTAGTTATCAGCATCATCTTCCTTTCTATTACTTCCTTTCTAGTTATATGAATATGTATACATATGTATATGTATGTGTGTGTATATATGTTTCCTGTTCTTTTCTTTTCTTCCAGGTCTACCAAAAGCAGCTGTGATTAGTCAGCTGCAGGTTTTAAGGGGTTCTGCTGTCCTGTGGGCTTTTGGTTGTACTGCTGATGACATTGTTTATATAACCCTTCCTCTGTATCATAGTTCAGCAGCTATCCTGGGAATTTCTGGATGTGTTGAGTTGGGTAAGGCTTTATTTCCTTTCTGATAAGTTTTCAAAATGCCTAATAGTTAGCATAAGTGTTTATTAACATTTGAAGCTTTATCGGTAGAATTTAGAGTGATTATATGCATATTATTTTATTATAACACAGTATTTGTTTTAAAAAACCACACAATTTTATGGCATATTCAGTGTTTTCCTGAGGTGAAAAGAACAGTTTTCTGAGGATTTGGCCATGTAGTTGGAGCTGGCTATTGGCTGAGCTTCTCCCTCCTTGTGGTCACTCACCCTCAAACAATCTACCCCCAGATTCCTCAAATGGTAGTAGAAATGTTCCAAGGGAGTGAGTATGGAAGCTGCATGAATCTTAAGGCCTAGTCTTGAAAGTCACATAGGTTATTTCACCTTCATTCCATTGATCAGAGAGAGTCATGGGCCAGCCTAGATTCAAGATTCCAGGAGAAATAGAAGCCACCTCTTGAACAGAGAAGGAGCAAATTTACATTGCAAAAGTAAGAGCCTTGAAGAAATTGCTGAGGCCATCTTTGCAAACAATCTGCCATAGACACTCAACAAATTAGTTGGTAGAACTTGTGACTCAGTAGATTCCATTCATAAACATGCAAGATTATGTGTCAGTTTCTGGACGTCACATAATATACCAACAGTGGAGATCATTTGCTACTTGTATTTGTCTAAAATGCTGTAATTTTTAGAACAGAATATTTAGAATATTATCAATATCCACCATAAATAAAGATGAAGGTCAAGACTTGAAAATCTTCACTGGACATACATTGTTGTGAAAACTAGGTTCTGCAGTCATTTAAGAACTTTTTTGTTAGTACTATCTTGCCAATTCAACCTTACTAACAGTTGACTTCAAGATATTTTGAGACTGCTTTAAAGTTTTAAAAATGAATAATATGTATACATTCAAGTTCAAAAGTAAGTGAATATTCTTGGCTTCTATGAAGAAGGATGACTCATCAATAGCGATGCTCTAATACTTTAACTCTTTTACTTATTTTGACTGTTGCTTTTGTCCTGTGTATTGTAAAAAGCATATAGAATTACAAAAATATAGAATAAAAAATAGAATTACAAAATATAGAATTACAATATTTTTAACAGAGGTTTTGGACAATAAAATGAGTGTTTCCAAATGAGTTTGATACAAATTACTGACGAGTTATTAAAGTTTTAAAATGAGCAAACATGTTCTAGACAGAGAAACATAATTTATGTTTTATGTTCATTCTGCTCTTGAATTTTTTTCCCTAGTGCCTGTTTTTGTCTTTTCTTATAGGTGCCACTTGTGTGTTAAAGAAGAAATTCTCAGCAAGCCAGTTTTGGAATGACTGCAAGAAGTATGATGTGACTGTGTTTCAGTATATTGGAGAACTTTGTCGCTACCTTTGCAAACAATCTAAGGTAGGTGTAATCATTATCAGAAAAAAATATGTCAGAAAGAATAAGTATTGAGATAGAAAAAGTTATTTTTATTTCTTTGTACTCTACCTTTGTTACTGGTGGGTCTTTGTTCTTAGAGCTCCCAAGATGGAATGGAACTTTGGGCCATGCAGTGGGTGTTATAGCTCTATTAGAAGCCGTGGGTCATGGAAGAGAACCGTGGAACCCAGCGACTAGTGTTCAGCTCAGTTAGGACGAACCTGGGCACTTAGCAGCGCAGAAACAATGGTGAGCCTCTAGCCCCATGGGGAGCGGCAATGGGCACCTTGCTAGATTAGAAGCACAGCAGACACCCTGCTGGATCCAGAGGGGTAGAAGTCAGCAGCGGGTCTACGAGGATGGCCATCACCCGCGGTGGATGGTGAGCGAAAACTCAGTTTGAGTCGGAATAAACGCGGACCACAAGAGTGTGCAGTTGCAAGATTTAATAGAGTGAAACAGAGTTCCCATACAAGAGGGGACCCAAAGCAGGTTGCCACTGCCAGCTCGAATGCCTGGGATTTTATCCAGATCATTGTCCCTCCCCCTGTGCTCTCAGGCAATAGATGATTGACTATTTCTTTACCTCCTGCTTTTAGCCTAATTGGTATTTTAGAGAGCTCTCTTTACTACTTGCTTGGTCAGGTGTGAGCTGAGTTACAAGCCCCGTGTTTAAAGGTGGGTGCAGTCACCTTCCCCAGCTAGGCTTAGGAATTCTTAGTTAGCCTAGGAAATCCAGCTAGTCCTGTCTCTCACCTTCTTTCAGAACATAGTTTAGCTGACTTACAAAGATGCATGCAATACCCCAAGATAAAATAAGACAAGTGAAAGAAAATAAACAGAGAGTTATCCAAAAATGTACTAATGTGCTTTGTACTATAGCAAGATAGGACAGACCCAAAGACTTTGTGTTTAGACTAATTAAAATTTCTATAAACATAACATGCAGATTATGAAATTAGATTCATGCTATGTTTACAGAAAGCAATTATTCTAAGGTTAAAATAATCTTTTAAAATGCTGTTCTTTAAAAAAATAACTGCTGACCACTGACTCTGATTATAATTTATTTTCTATTTTTTTTGAATAAGTGATTATATTAGGATTCTTTTTTGTTTTACTTTAAATTAAAAAAAAAAAACAACTCTCATATTGCTTTGATTTGCACTTGTCTCCTTACCTGAAGAAGTCATTTCCACATTCTTTTGATCAACTGCCACCATCTGAAAAATAGATAAGCAGAGACAGTTGCAATAGCCTGAAGTTTATCTTTATCGGTTCATTTGATTTTTTGCCCTCAGAAGTTATTTTCTGTTTCCTGGTTTCATTTGTATATGGATGCTTCTGCGAGTTTTAGAAAATATTTCTAAGTTGCTGTTCAAAGTGGTTGAAGTGATTTAGAATCTCATGCACATTGTAGGAGTATGCCTGTTGCACAGTGTCTGTCAGTACTGGGTGTTATTAGAAATAGTGGTTTTCCAGTTGTGCTTCTTGGAAAATTAGAAGCTCTTTTAAGCTCCCTCAAAAGTTCCTGAAACATAGTGAGTCAGAGTAAAAGCAGGCCAATTTCCAAGGCCCACCCTTTCAAATATCATGAATTAAACCCAATTTCCTGAGCACCTCAATAATACTTTGTTTGAACAAAGGATGCCTCAGTGGTTTTTAATTAGAGAAGTAAATTTGAGTATTTACTTTTGTTTATAATTGTATAGACTAGAAACAAACATATATTAATGTGCTCTGTTAAGATTGCTGGCAAGGCGGGACAGTTTTCCAGCTGTATTTCCCTTTTAAAAACGTCTCTTTTGTGTCTTGTACTCATTCATTTCTTTGGAACATAATGTTTTACCTTATCCATTTGAACTCCCACTTCATATGATAAAGGTATTAATAGCTTTTCATATTGGTTACAAATCTTTTCTCAGTGTTTTCCTTTAAATTTTTTAATGAAATAAAATATTCTTTTTAACTCTCTGAATCTGTATTGCACTGATTTGGAGAAAAGGTTATAGCTTCAGAGAATTAGAACTGAGAATTGAAAACAGAACACCTGATTGCTTTTTAATTAATTTAATTTTTAGGGGTGGGCATGGTGGTTCATGCCTGTAATCCCAGCACTTTGGGAGGCCAACCTGGGCAGATCACTTGAGGTCAGGAGTTTGAGGTCAGCCTGGTCAATATGGGGAAACCATCTCTACTAAAAATACAAAATTATTATTATTTAAATACAAAAATACAATATGGGGAAATGATCTCTACTAAAAATACAAAAATTAGCCGGGCATGGTGGCAACCACCTGTAATCCCAGCTACCCAGGAGGCTGAGGCAGGAGAATTGCTTAAACCCATGAGGTGGAGGTTGCGTGAGCCAAGATTGTGCCACTGTACTTCCAGCCTGGGTGACAGAGCAAGACTCTGACTCAAAAAAAAATAATAATTTAATTTTTAATTTTAATTTTTGACTAAATCTCTTTGAAGAAAAAATGGTGTTTATGAAATAATCTGCAAATGCTTACCTGAATGCAAACTAAGGAAGAAAGAAGGAAATACATATAGCTTTACCCAAAGGAAAACTTAACATTGTTTTTAAGCAGAGAAGCATTGTACTAGCTAATCCCCTTTGTTGACCTCACACAAAATGAGTACAAGCTGTTCTTGGCATTAAAAATTAGGAAAAGGAGAAAATCATTCTGTTATGACATCTTTTCCCTTCAAGGAGAGCTTACATTTTTGCTGTCCAATATTCCTTTCAATGACATTCCCTTGAAAAGAAGGGGCAGTTTCTGCTGCACAGCCAGCATATCAGTGGATTCAGGTAGAGCCAGAGAATGAACACATGACATGGTCCTGGTCCTCACCTTCAAAGAATTAAAATGGAATGTCTCATAAGCCATGGTTTGAAGCCCCACAGTTATTTAAAAGAAAGCAAAACCATGTGTTTTTAAAACAGATTCAGATTTGTTGACAATCTCAGGGTAAGTAGCATATTCCAAAGGAAATTTACCTGCAGGCAGAAGTCACAGTGTGAGTTGAATGTTTATGTGTAGTTGCACGAAGACTTCCTAGGGTTGGTTTTCTCTGGCCAGAAGCATTTATCCATTCCCGTCTCTCAAACATGCACCCCATCCCTCACTGCTTTTCTTTTTCGAAACTCCAGTTACAAAAGTTATTTTGGCATAAATATTAGATGTACTTCTTTAAAACTGCTGGCAGCAGCATTATCCAGAAAAAGAGACTGACTCCTGTTAGTCATGGTGAGATGAAGTTGTTCTTCTCTTCCCCTGAGACTAGGAAAGCAGCTCTCTCTCACTTATAATCTACCAAGTTTTCTAGGTTACTAAAGCACCATCGTACAATCTGATTGGGTCTAGTTCTGTATTAATATTAATGTTGTCTTTAGTATTGATTGGTGAGGAATGTGTTGGAACTGTAGACACCAGTGATCCTTCTGGGGAGTCTTGCTGCAGAGTTTGTCTTATATAAATAATTCTTCCTAACACAGTCAACAGTGAGCCATATCTAGGGATATATCTAGGGATAGGACTATATATGTAACATATTCATTTACTCATTCATTCATTCATTCATTTATTCGTTCATTCAAGTAATATTGTAGGATTAGATATACAGGGACACGCAGGACAAATCAAACTGCTTCTCTCATAGAATTTATACTCTCTTTGATGAGGGGGAGAGAAAATAAACCCAGCAAACACAGAGGAAAAGTAATTACAGACAATGACAAGTGTTATGAAGAAACAAAACAGGATGCGGTGGTGGAGAATGATGGGCTGTGGGAGTAGGACGTTGCCAATTAGGCTGGGTGGTCAGAAAAGACTTCACAAAAATAGTAATCTATGAGCTGAGGACCTGATATGACAAGTGGGATCCAGGCACAGAAAAGCTGGGAGGTGGCAGTCATGACAGAAGAAACTGAAAAGGAACAGACCCACAGAAAACACCACCTGAATGTTTGAAGAGAAGGAGGGTGTGCTGGGCAATCCATTGACAAGATCTTGTAGGGCTTGAATCTTCGTAAACTTGGAGGAGAAACTTGGATTTTATTCCCATTAGAGTAGTTGAAAAAAGATGAAGGAAAAACTGGGAAAAAAAAATATACCAGTTTGGGATCTATTTTGAAGAAAAGCTAACAAGACTTCTTAGATCAAGGATAGGAAGTGAAGGAATGGGTAGAATCGAAGATAAGTCCCAGGTTTTGACTCAAACATCTAGGAAAATTATGAACTATATTCTGAGATAAAGAAAACTGAGATTCAAGGAATTAAAATTAATTTTTTAGATCTGTTAAGTTTGATATAGTAGGAATCCAGATGAAGAAGCTAAATAGGCAATTGGATGTAGGAATCTGAAGCTCAAATAGTGCAAAAAACAGGACCTAATTAACAAAGCAAGAACCTATAGTGTGATGCATGTATGATGCTTATTTTTCAAGCTACTATTTGTAGTTTGACATTTAGGCTATGTAATTTATCTATATATGTCAATGTAGAACACCCACATTTTGACATTCTCAAGGCAGAGTCTATACTTAATAGTAATGTATTTTCTAAAAATTATATCCCTTTTCCTTGTTTTGTTTTCATAAAAGCTAAGAAATTCCCTGGGAGCCAGAAAACATCTTTATGATTCTTAATACTTTTGGTAAAGAATAATGAAATTTGACAAAATGTCTTACACTTGTCACCCATTATAAAAAGGGAGGTATTTTAAAGTACCAGTGTATTCAATAAATATTTTTATTCATTTTTAAACTATACAAATTGTGTTAAATTTTTCGTAAGTAATGCTTAGACAATCCTGTAGTGAGCCCCTAAGAGTTTACAGGTTTTTTTAAATTATTATTTTGTTTTGTTTTTCTGAGGCTGACAAGATGAAAATTTTGTAACACAAGAAGCGATTTATGGCAGTGTGAGAGTGTTTCAGTTTGAAAGGAAACTTGCTTTCTTTTCTCCAAAAGAATCTATCATTTCTTT
Source organism: Colobus angolensis palliatus (assembly GCF_000951035.1). Taxonomy (NCBI): domain Eukaryota; kingdom Metazoa; phylum Chordata; class Mammalia; order Primates; family Cercopithecidae; genus Colobus; species Colobus angolensis. The sequence goes on from NW_012115222.1 coordinate 2,891,189, forward strand.
CAAGAGTTTTCTTTGTCATGTCTAGATATGATATGGGAATGAAGAAGATTCAGTAGTGCCAGCGAATAAAATTCCAAAAGGAGAGATCGAATGATGCTAACTTGATCTTGGTATCTTGAACTTGTTTGTTTGTTCATTTGTTTTGCCAGCTACTTTTTGAGTGGGACCAAAGACAGTCATAGGCTAAAATCTTGGCTTTACCTTGTGCCTGGTTAAGTGCATTCTATTTATTCTTTTTTCTCTGTTGATAATGGAAATATTAAAAACATTTGCTCTTTCATCATATTTTCATTTTCTTAGTTTCTATGAGTGTCTTATCATGTTTCCTCCTTTTCGTGTCCTGTAAAAGATGTAATCTATCAAAGTATTAACTTTTGGAAAACTTTTCCCACAATATTTTAGTAACTTTTTTAAAATAGCATTTTAAAATTAATGTAAACTTTAATTGTTATCAAGATGTTCTGACATAGTTTCATTACAATTCTCTGTAGCTTTCAAAACAATCGATTTTGCCTGTAAGATCTAGCTACTTAAAGATATTTATGTATTTTTTATTATTTTATTCCCCAAGTATTTGAAGCATATTATTATATGGTTGAGAAAGTAATCTCTCTTTTGAAACCCAATTTTCCTTAAATAAGTCAAAGATATATTTACATTTTCATAATAGATACAAAAGCATTTAGAAAAGTTGGTAAGGTGCCAGAAACTCTTTTCTGCTTAGAAACTGTAAATATAGAAATACAAGGGGTTAACATAAATAGCTGTTAGCAACCTAAATGCTAGTGGAATTACACATGAATTTGTGAATATTTTTGGGTGTTTTAGAACCATGTGTATATATTAAAGGCTTTTTATAAGTGGCTAATTTTAATAGCTAATGATTCACATTTCATAGGTAGCAGTGCATGTAAAATATACACATCTTTTTCTATCTGTCCTTTATGCCATTTATGCTAATTCCATTGAGGATACATATATCCCTTCTTTGTAAAATTTCCCAAGAAATTTAGCTTTATGTAGGAATCCATCTGATAGTGCATTGGCTATGGAATCTAATGACATAGGCTCAATTTCAACCTCCTGTTTGACTTTCAGTTGCTCACTTCTCTTCTTTAAGCCATAATTCTTCTCTTTATATAAAATAAGTAACAATACCTACTTCTTCTAATTGACCGTTGATTCTCATAATCCAGTTATGAGATATATGTGAAAAACTGTAAATGAGGAAGCCAAATACAAATGGAAGGATTTTAAACAAAAGGTAAGTTGAGTTCAGTGGCTCATGCCTGTAATCCCAGCACTTTGGGAAACCAAGGCAGGAGGACTGCTTGAGGCCAGAAGTTTGAGACCAATTTAGACAACACAGTGAGAATCCCATCTCTACAAAAAAAAAAAAAAAGCCAGGGGTGGGGATGTATGCCAGTAGCAGTCCATGCTACGGAGGAGGCTGAGGTGGCAGGATTATTTGCACCCAGAAGTTTGAAGCTGCAGTGAGCTATGATTTC